>NC_051276.1:1375898-1500898 GCF_015220745.1 Sebastes umbrosus
GTATCCTCTTCCAGCGATGATAGCAGACCAATGTGGGATTGTGTTTTTCAAATGTCACAGCGTTTGAAAATGGGGGAGCGAGTCATGATCAAAGTGGAACGGCAGAGCAAATGGCGGCGCTGGCTCTTTAGAACCAAGTTGAGAACACAGTGTCAAAGTTAAATGGTTTCCTTTCATTCTTTGGTTCTTGGTGTCCTTTTCATCTTCAAACTCTGCGGAGCTTTTGCGTTGTGCGTCGGGTGTATTTGTGATTTTACCGTTGTGTGGTGTTAGTTCTTGTTGTGTCTGTGTGTGAAGATTATTTTATATCTAGAGAACTATGGAGACTTTATTGATTTTATAGTATCATTTATTTGTGTCGTTCGTTTTTGTACTTTTTCTGCCAGTAATGAGGTTGAACATGAGTTTTATATGAATGTCGTGCTTCTGTTTGTACAAGTGTGAGTGTGTTGCAGTATAAGTTTGTGGTGAAGCCCCCTCAGTGGTTTTGGTCAAAGCAAAGAGTCAGCATCTATTCAGCTAACATTAACCCTGCTGCTGGACACACAGCCTGTGTTGACATGCAGATTGATGTGTCCCCCTCTTGCTGAAAGCAGATGCACGGAGTCATTTCTTTTATGAGATCTGTATTGTTGGAAGTTGGGCATTTCCCAAAAGCCCTGGCGTTCTTTCCCCTCTCTTTCTCTCTCTTTCTTCATCTCTCAGTCTTTCCGACAGTCTAATTTAAACAGAGGAATCAATATTCATCCCTTTTTCCTCCTCTGCTTTTTTCTTCGGGCCAACATTCTCTGCATATCTCCATCACTTATGAGCATCACAAATCACAGCCCAAATTGGCTGTTCTACATTTTTGTCCCCTCTCACACAGAAATCGGACCAGATGAGGGATGACCGGGGGCCCTCTCTGACTTTCAGGAGCTTATAAAGGAGGAAATAATTGGAGAAGCATTCTCTCATAAACACACCTTCTCTAAAACTGTAAGGCGTGTGGATTTGGAGGCGTTTGCTGCGGAAGCTCATTCCAAATAGCCTCGGTTGTAGCCAGCTGGCAGATCCCACTGTGCCTGGAGAACTGTTAAACCCCAAAATCGAATGAGTACATGATACATCAGTATGATCAACGACGTGTCAAATGACAGTTGGTTGCTCTACTTTGCTTGGCCACAGTGAAGGTGACCTGGGCCTGTATTTGTCAAAGTTCAGAGAGTTACACTTAAGAATACTTTAAAGAGCCAACTTAGGAGTTAAAAAAAAACAAAAAACGAAATTTGCTAAAAGTAAAGACTTACAGTAGGAACATTTACCAAGTGATTTGCTCCTACTTACAAAGTCAGGGGCTGCGGTCAAATAGTCGTTTCTGCTTAGGAAGGTTCCTAACGGAGTGAAATGACCCGGAAGTATCTAAGTGGCAGCCATGATGAGAGCTGGTGGAATTCTCTAAATGCTGAGGAAAGAAGCTTCAATGCTTCCTTGCTTATCTCCTTTAGCATAGCTGGACCATCCTTTATGAAAGGAAAGAAGATGATGCCGTCCCACAATTCCTTGCAGCAGAAACATTTAAACCATTCCAATCAAAAAACTAAGACTTGCTGTGTTAGAATGAGCCTCTCCACAGAGTCCGCCATGTTGCTCTGCCATGTTTCTACAGTAGCTCAGAACGGACAAACCAAACACTGGCTCTAGAGAGAGACTCTCATGGTTTTAAGTTACCTGAAGTTACATCTTTTTTTTGACTATTTGACCGCAGCCAAGGAGTTATTCTTCAACATCAAATGATTGCCTGTATGCTCAGGAAGGTAGTGCCAATCAAGCAAAAGGATTTAACTCAGCCCCATTGTTCATTCAGTTGAAAAAGAAAATCACCCTGAGATGTTATTCTGTAAAGCCTAAATGATTTAGATGTTTTATTTAGTTTTATTTGTGTGAAATCTGTCAAATCTCCTGTAGCAATTAATAACAAGTAGTCTCTAACCATTTAGGATGATATTCTAGTCCATTGACTGAACTATAAAGAGCTAATTCCCAAGAGACAAATTAGCAGGAACATTGCTATTTGTTTCCTGCTGTAAAATAACACTTTGTTGTTTCTGTTTCATCACAACATGCTACAAAAGTACAGTCTTAAAGAGGAGATTCTAATTTTCAAACAAGATATAACGTATATGACTGCAGTATGGATATGAAAATATAAAATATATGAATTTATCAGCTATTATACACAAATTGCTGGTCTGCAGCTTCCTGTATGCTCTGAGAAATAAAGAGCATTTATTTACAGTCAAATATAATAAATAGCTTTCATTGTAAAAAGGTGAAGAATGTTTACCATT
Source organism: Sebastes umbrosus (assembly GCF_015220745.1). Taxonomy (NCBI): domain Eukaryota; kingdom Metazoa; phylum Chordata; class Actinopteri; order Perciformes; family Sebastidae; genus Sebastes; species Sebastes umbrosus. Next base: position 1,378,229 of record NC_051276.1, read on the forward strand.
TCTCTGTCATCTGTCAGTTTGATAAATATGGGCCTTGGATAACAGCCTGTGGTTTGAGAAGAGCTTCTTTTCTTTCTCTGCTTTTAACCTACTTTCACTTTTGACATAAATAGGGACAAAGGTCTGGTTTCTGCTGGTTACAGATTCTTCAGAGTTCAGCCGTAAAGGGTCGTCTCTGTGAAAGAAAGCAGGAGACTGTGGGAAAGTGAGAACATTCCTCAGGTCACCCGTCTATTGTATAACCTCACTACACATCGGTTTCCTCCAGCCAACTATTTTTAGGTTCCCCCTCTTTTTTGGTTTTGTTGGATGTTTTCTAAATGCCATGGAAAATGTCAGCGGAGCCCGAACCAGCGACCGACAGACATTTGTCCTTGTCTTGTTCCTCCGCCACCTGTCTCTCCAGATTTGAGGAGAGGTGCTGAGGGGCCTTCCCCTGTCCTTGTCACTTCTCTCTCTCTGCTCTTGTATTTTCACACATACAGCACAAGGATCTACGATCTACCGCTACTAAGAATTTCATGCTCTCCTTTCAGTGGGGAGCTCATGGCCAAAACCCGGCACTGGCAGGATTTGTGAATTAAAAACCCAGGCATTTCTTTTTTGATTTGCTCAGGCCTGCGTTGTTGGAGCAGATTGGCTGTCAGCGGAGATTACAGTCCTGCTTAGCAGAGTGAATACACAAGGAGAGCCAGTGTTGCCCTGTTGTCAGACATGACGGTGAGAAAAGGTGCAGGAAAAACCAACGAGGTGTAATGGAGGCAGACTGATTAGGTACGGCAGATGCACACGTATGCATGCAGCACATTTTCTCTTCCTTTCTCTCTCAGTTATGTCTTTCATCTTATTCTCTTTGGTTCTGTCTATTTTTCACACTTCATCTCTCCTCCATTTGTCTTTCTGCGTTTCTTCCTCTGTCTCTCTTTTTCTTTCTTTCTTTCTTTCTCTCTCTCTCTCTCTCTCTGTCACACACACAAACACTGAGGTGATTATTTCTGGCAGGTTGGGTGTGAAAGTGTGCTATGATAAACATGCTGCCATGGTTATTAATTTTGAGTAATGGCAGCGTCAAACTCCAGTGCCTTGATAAGTATCGGAGATGGAGGAACATTTGCGGCGCGGCGCAGAGACACAATGAAGGCGAGCAGCTGGAGCTTATAGGCTACAACAGCGTGAGAGCTGCTGTCGTATTCGGGCACAGATCCAAGGCCAGCAGCATCCTACACCTCCCTGTGTATGTCACACATTAACTAACAAAAATATAGAACACAAAATAAGTATAATATGTAATTCATAAGCTTATTTATTTGCTGTAGCCGTACAGTTCAGAGGCGCTTGAGTCTGACCTCTTCAGATGAAGTCTCTCTGCTCGCCACACCACCCGGCTGCTCCAGGGTCTTTAATTTGATTGGATCGCTCCCATTTCTGGAATTCATGAGATTTGATTTGTGATACACTGTCTGTGACGGCTAAACAGCTGCTGAATTTAAGGGGGCTTTAAGTAATCTTTGACTTTAATCACCCTCTTTCAGTGACTTAGGAGCTGCAGCACTGACAGGTCTGGTTCAGGTCACGGTGGTTTGTAATGTGCTACAAAAAAGTCAGATTCCCACTTTAGAGGTAGCTGATAAGAGCAGAAATGTCTGGAGGCAGTATGTCACAGTGTCAAATAGGGAACCTTTTTTTGCTCAAGTTAAAAATGAAGTTTATTTAAATGTTCTAATAGGACATTTCAGCTACGTGTATGCTGTCAAACACCCTTTTAGGTTCTGATAGCATTGATTCTTTGGATTTTGTGAGCTGCATTGATGTGAAGTAGCACTTTTGAATTACACTATCACTCTAAATCCTAAACAAAACAATGTATCTCAGCAGCGTTTAAATTACCTCGCAGAACGTCCAAATGTAATCATCACATGGGAAAACCTGCATCTCACAGCTGTGGAACCACATTAGACACAAACCTCGAAGCGCTATTATCTCACAAAATGAGTCATGAGCCTGACACTGAAATTTAGCTCAAATCCATGTTAACCGAATTGTTGACCCTTGACATCAAAATTATTGGTCCCATTTGGACCAAATAGGTTTTTCCTGTAATTCAATTTGTTTTTCCGGCGTGTAGGTTTACCCTATGTTCTGTCAGGCTGGGAAAATGTTTTATTACTTTAGCCTATTAGCAGACCATGAGATAAGTGAAGAAGCCAATAGAGAACATGATTTAAAAACATGCCATTTGTTTTTGCGCAGTGATGCAAAAGGAATGTGGAGTATTGTATATTGTGCATCTTACAAAAGGTCTCTGCTTAGAGTGATCTCCTCTCATTTGATTTTGCCTCTGTTCCTATATTTATGTCTTTGTTTTGAGAGTTGATCCCATTTTCAAGCTTTTATCCAATTCCCTAGTTCTCATGGATTGATGTTTTTTCATATTTATTTCACTCTGAAGGTTAAATTTCTGCTGAGTGGAATATTGAGCAGAAATCTGTGTGTGGGGTTATTTTTATTTTAGATTTTTCTGAAATATTTCTGTGAGGAAAAAAAATGAAAAATATCAACATGGTTTTCTGACTTTCGTTTCTGTTTGTCAGCAAGGAAAAGGGCATTTTTCTTCCTATTTTCTGACTCTTTCTACAAGACCTTTCACTGTAATGTTGTCAATGAACATGTTGACGATAAGTTTGTTGACATCCTCTTATTTCATCACTATTCATTCATCCTTTATTTATACTTGAGAGATCATTTAGGGGCGTCCCTCATTTACACATTTGACATTGAGTCAATCGCAAAACAAAGCAAAGGAAAGCAAAACAAAAACAATTAGATATACTAAAAGGGAAGATGTAATATCATTATAAAAATAGTTAAAGCCATTCAAATTTTTCTTTTAGGAAAAATAATTTGATAGATACATTCGGATATTTAAGATGTAAAATAAAGTACAGTTTATACAGAAGCCCTATAATTTTGCAATTACGATAGATGATTTGACTGATTAAAATGTAAATTGTACTAAATTGTCATGGCAATGTAAATTAACTAAATATTGACAACAAAAATGATGGCGAATTCCTTGTTCATTATGCCCTGATGAGTCGTTGGTTCTGTGTGGACAAGGGATGCTAATTTAGATTTTTTTTCTGACCTACATTCGACCCTCGTTAACCGATCATTAACTGTTAACAGACAAGATTAAAATGTACTATTTAGAATGGACCAATGTGTGTGACCCATTAGAAAAGTAAAACCAATACAACAAATGTTTTAGTTTCATAACAGCGGACAGCTTATCTACTGGTTGTTATTCAGAAACATCAACATGTGGACATGCTGTGGGGTTAGTCTGGTCTGTTGGAGAATATATTGCTCAGATGGAACGCAGAGCTAGCGAAAACTAAATCTGGACTAAAACAAAACAAAACAAAAAAGACTACAATGTGACTCTAAACCAACTACAATTTTCAGTAAGCGACTGAGACTAAAACTCAATTTAAAATTATTGTCAGAATTAACACTGAGACCTTTCTTACTTACCCCAACACAGTCATTATTTATTTCATTTTATTGAAGATTAATACATCCTCAGTAGGCTTGCAGCAGTAGTCGGTGTTACCGGTGTTACAAGGTGGTCGGGCACACACCGATTACATTACTTGCCCACCAACCCCACCGTTGTTTTGCTTTTTTATAGAAATAAAACCCATTCAGTTAATTTGGGCGAATCCGCGGTGTGTTATCAAAATGTAGTCGGACAACGGACACTACAATCTGAAAGTGAAAGTGTCTGCTCCCTATTGAGTTTCAGCACAGAGTAGCAGGAGTCACATTTCACATACATGGGACGAGAGAGAGTTGACAGGCAAGACGATGGTGGAGGATTTGCTGTCAAAGCGAAAAGCAAATGCGCCCATTTAAACCCAATGCTGTAAGGGAACCATAGCATTAATGAGGCAATCGCTGTACGGAGGACGGAGCGTTCACAGTCGGTGTGCGCGGCGCAGCGGCACCAGCTGCAAACCTGCAGCCTCGCAGCGAAAGCTGGATCGGAGAGGCCAGACACACCACCATCCAACGGTAAAGATCAAAGTAAGCGCTCTACATATATTGAGCGTCATCTTTTTCTTGTAAAATGTCCGGTGTAATCGGTAACATCGGTGTTGCCACAAGTTTATTAACCGGTGGGAAAATATCCTCACCGTCACATCCTGAAGTCTCAGTCACTGCTGCGTATTTACAGTTTCACTCAAAAACATGCATATGCATGGCTGCTTTAGTCTGTGGCCAAAACTGTATCTGTGCATATTTGTAGATGCTAGCCTGTGAACGGGTGCTGAAGTGCACATGGCCTTAAGGCTCTGTGAGGGACTGTCACCCACGGAGCCTCGCTGGTTCTCCCCCAGAGCGAGGCCTGTACAGCAGGCTGCGTGTGTTCGCCCTGCAGCTGGATGTGTGGGTCCTGTGATTTGAGCCACTCAGAATCAGTGTGTCAACCGAGCAAGCAGGTAATGTAATCACACAGAAATGTTCTCATGAAGTGCTCCATTGGCCAGGAACCAAAGCAGTGGACTGAGGACGGTGACACTTCTACTATTGTGGAAATGCGTGGCCATCAGTGCTCCATGTTCCCTCAATGAAGGGAGCAGCAGTCCTTCACCTTACCCTCCAGACCTTCAAATTACATTCAGAACTGTGAATTCTTTCCTTTCATGAGATGGCATACCTCTTCTCAATGTCCATTTTACAACAGACATTAATTGTCCTCCCAGCAAGCGCTCTGTTAAATTGGCAGTGGTGTTGGATGGAGTCTGTCAAAGCTATGCAGAAGTGGAAAGTTCACGTGTAGTTCTCTTTTCGAGCAGAGTCGAGTTGCTTTTGTGCTTGTTGATACTTTTGTGGTCAGGATTTGTGTGTTGAGGTTGTTGTTTGTGAATATATTTGGCTTACAGGTGGTACACAGCAGGGGCTGTGGCTTATTATGGTTATCCATACTGTGGGGTCAGAAAGTTGCCAGTATAATCTAAATGGTAAAGAGACCACGGGGCTCGGCTGCCCTTGTTTCACCATGCTGGAGACCTGGCATTTGGCCTGTGTTTGAGGACCAAAGCTGTAATTTTCTCTTCCTCTGCTCTCTGTGGCTTTTGGAAGACTGGGTCAGATGAATAAAACAAAAGCCATATTCCAAATTATTCTTTTATATGCTCATCCTTTCATGCCTTATTTCTTTATCATCAAATGAGCACATGTCCTCGTGGCCTTGTTCCATGCCACCAGCACTTTCTGTTATATTGCTCTGTTCTTTTTTTGTATTGCTGTGCTGCTTTATTGATACCATCCTTTCCTTCCTTCCCTTCACTTCCCTCCTTCCTTCCCTTCTTCTCATTGCTGTGCTCTGTATATCTCCCACCATCTCTCCCTCTCTTCCCTCCGTTCCTCCCTACAGCGCTCCCCCATTCCCTCTGCGTTGCACTCATTTGTGTGATCGCCTTCTTCTTACCCACAGCACATCCGCTGCCCCACAAATGAGAGCAGGGAGAGCGGGAGAGCAAAGGGGAGAGCATGATGCAGGGCCCAAGGAACAGGGTTTAATGAAGCCAGCCTAAATGAATTTACTGCTTTCCATTGAACCACTCCGTCCCATGTGGCGGACTAGCACCTCAGCCATTGTGTCGGAGGGCCCCTCTCTGTTCTGCTACCTGTTTGTCTGACACCTCTGTAATTAGCCGCCACTATTGAGGAGAGTAATTGCGTATTAGAGCCGTGTTCTGTTAGGGGAGCCTCAAAAGTGAACATTTTTATGCAAATGTTCAGGCCTAGATTAAGAAAATTACCCAGGGTTTTGAGTGCGGGAGAAATAGAGGAAGGCCATTTTCTACCAAAGAAAAAGAAAAGAAATAGTGTGTATCACAGCATGCTAAATGGATGGAGGGGACCGTGTGTCTGCTTGAATTTGTATGGTGGGATATTTGTATTAGTCTCCAGGGATAAACGTTTTTGCTGCGTGGCTGATTCACTATTTCAAATTGGTATTTTAAACAGAGCTCTGTGATGGGACTTGAATAGCAAAGTAAATTGGAGTTATTAACTGCTATTGTTGCTCACCTGGTTTGTATTAGAAGCTCCTGGGGACAAATACTGTGCTGATTGTTATTCATTGTCTTTGTTTTCGTATGCGTGTGTGTGTTTATGTGTGTGTGTGTGTGTGTGTTTAGCCTCTGGAAAGCCTGCACATGCCAGCTGCTTGCTTGCAACGTCTGTGGTTAGGAACAGGGCTGCAGACTGAGGAACCGGGATTGTGTTGCACCAACTATTCATAAATCCATTACTAATTTAAGTCCTACCTACAGTAAGTTCTTAGCAGCTTCTAGCTGGGTTCAAACTAGTGATTTACTAAATCAGGTTGTACTATTTAAACTTAAGAAATGTCTTTGCTTTACATCTGTATAGCTACAGTCAACGTAGCCACATGCAACGACTCGTATGATAACTTAAGAAAAGTTATTCCTCATTTTTGGTGTGTTTTCCTACCAATGTCCAGCAAAATGTGACACGCGTGTCAATTTCTGCTCCACTACTTGTGTTTTTTGGTTAGTTGGACCATAATGTGATCTAATGAATACAGGTCGGTGCATTTTATATCTATGTAGAATGTATGCAAATGTGCATATACTGTATGTTTAATACTCGGCACATGACCCCACCAGCCAAGGACACAAACTCGTCTCCCCCTTCTTTCAGTCGACGCTAACCGGCCCAAGCCATGACATATGGCCTGTCTGCTTTGATCAGGCCGTCAAAATCTGAACCTCAAATTTAATGTTCAGCTGGAGCAGAACGATGCATAAACACTCTCCAGACACCCCCAGGAACTCTGGAAAATCTGCCTTCCTCCTGGAAACTTTAACTTTCTAATTTTATTTCAGTCGCAACTCGTTTGCAACTCGGAAATCCCCTCCTCTGTCTTTGAACAGAACCAGAAGAGAAAACTGTGTACTGTATATGTGGTGTGTGTGTCTGCATTCATTCTTTTGTGAACTTGTGTATGTATGCATTTATTTTCTTGTTTTCTTGAATGCCTATCATATCTGAGGTTTTCCTTTGCAGAGATGAGCTAAAGGGCAACGTCGCTGCTGTGTGTAAACTTTGCATTTAGCCTGTGAAGTTTGTTAAGGATCAAGCATGTTTCTTGTTCAGGTTAACATTAGCTCGGGGTTAATTTGTTTTTTCAATTGTGCTTTGTCATGGAGAGGTCAAATCACAAGGTCAGAGACAAGACAGCATCCTGTCAGCTGGGAGAGATTTAGTGTCTTGCCAAAGGACAAAGCAGGACCTTTGCTTGCTATTGTAAGGAGCGTGTACCCGGGCCTTTAATCACTCACAAATCAGTATGCTGTGCTTTAAATGAATGTGCCACAGCTGTAGTTTTCTGGTGCATTAGTCCACATTTGACAAATCATGAGTGATAAACATCTGTGACGTTTAAACGTTTACTTTGTTGGACCTGAAGAGGGTATGGACTTATCTGATGTTGGGCTCTTATAGCGAGCTAAAACTCCTATGTTTTTTTGCCGTGGGCGGTCTGCTTCCATTACCTACTAAGCCTTTGTCAGATTGCAGGGCTGTGAAGCGGTCCCCTATCACCAACGGTAACAGTGGTTTCCAAGTCCCAGTCTATTCAGCTCACGCCGCCACCCTTCAGAGACTGGTAATAACTATTTGCTCAGGCTTATACATTCTCACCCCCTGACTCACATTTTTTTCCTGTTTTGTCCCCTGCTCCATTCATCCTCCTCCGTTTACTGGATCCATATTTTCTTCCCTCCCTCCCTCCCTCCCTCCCTCCCTCCTTCCCTCCTTCTCTGGCGTCATCTTTCCTTTCATCAAAGCAATCACTATTTAAACTCTCCTCCACTCCAAGGTCCTGTCAGATCCCCTAGAAGCCAAACACTATTAAAAGAGGTCTCTAGAGTGTAGCTAGTGTGCGTATGTGGGTGTGTGCATTTATATATACAGTAAGTGTGAATTTTGCGGGCGTATCTCAGCGTGAAGGCACAACCGTGTTGTAATATGTATATGTATCCACATTGGAGTTGAGGGCATATCTCCCTTTTTGATCCTCTGGATGTTCAATAAGAGCGTGATCTCTGGTGGGAAATCTATTGGCAGCAGATTCAGACGACTACGGAAATTTGGCCTGGCGGGAGGCAGTTAAAAGGTGGTTGTGGTGGGGGGGTGAGAGGGGTTAGAAGAGCTTGCCATAACCCAGAGAGAGTAAAAATATGAATAGAGTGTGGCGTCGATGACCTTGTGGTATGAGGTTTTGGACTCTGCTTAGCCAAATGGGAAAACAATTCAGGCGTTTGCTGAGACACACACACAAATATGCACACACAGGACGCCCAGAAGCAGAGGAAAATACACGCACACACACACACACACAGACACACACACACACACACACAGTTACATCCATATAAATACACACATCTTAAAACAACCTGCTCAAGTTTTCTGAAACAAAAACTTAATTATGGTACACGGCACATGTTGTAACATTGAAAGTGTGTTTACTCTTTTTAAAGAGTATATGAGCTGATTTATAGGGCTTCAAGTAATTATTATTTTCTTAATTAACTGTTTGGTCTATGAAATGTAAGAAAATTGCTTCCCTAGAGCTAGAAGGTTGTCTCTTCTAATGTCTACTTTTGTCCCATCGACGGTCAAAAACTCAAAGATTATTTAATTTTAGTAAATTAAGCAATTTAAGATTAGGTAAAGCAGCACATTCTCAAATTGGAGAACTTATTTGAAAGATTTTTTGAATAATGAAATGATTATCAAAATAGTTGCTTATTAATTTTCCATTGATCCAACTAATCGATAAATGTGCTAAAAACTACTTTTGTTTTTTATTTGACTCATTTTGAACGGTGTGGTTTGGTGAAGCTGGGAAATGTGTTCTTTTCCCCCCCAATGTAAACATAGAAATACAAGCAGTAGAGCTGCAATACACAGCATACCTGTACTAAACCGATTTGGAGCACCAATGCCACCCAATGCTTTTGTCATTACTAAACTTCTTTGTATACATTTCTTTGATTCCTCATTCACAAAGGGTTGATTCTTGTAGGCCTGAAGGTTCCTGACCTGTCTGGACCAGGTGTCTGTTTAGAAAGTAGGATTTAGAGAGATAGGAAGTGAGAGAGACAGACCTGTTTCATTAGCAGATTGAAGGAGCTGTAATGTGACGGCTGGTTGAGACGGCTACTTAAATGTGATAGGCCATTAGCTATTCATCCTTACTGCACTATTAATGCAAGGTATGGAAAATGCAATCATGCAAATCACTCACTGATCAGAGGCTTTCATAGAGGAATAAATGCTGACAGCGTGGAGGGGAAGGAGTATTAAGAATGAGGTGGGAAGGAGGGTACATCTTTCACAGAGAGAGACAGAGAGTCCTTGTCCTCTCTCATTTATCAGCACCTTGTCTGTTACATTTAAAGATGTCATGGGTTATGGGTGACATGTCAGGGCATCAGGAGAGAGACATGACAGTGAGACTCTTCGGTTTCTCCCCGCTCTGTCAGCTACATTACCGTGAACTGTATTCTTAGAATGACTCTGGTGTTTGATAATCCCCTTATAAGCAATAACATTGAAGACTATTGACTCATGTTGAGCCTTAAAGGAGCCTTTTATTATGCTTAGAATTAAATGACAGCATTACACAAGAAGGCTTATAAGGGACTGAAGGAGGTGAGAGGTTAGTTTCATCCTGTTTGACTGTGCCCTCTCACTGATGTCAGGGTGCATGTCAGCGTGGTCCATCAGCTCTGTTATACGTCTAAAACACTCAGACATTGAAAAAGAAATGACCCCAGCAGGCGGATAGGGGTGTTCCCTCTCGGGGGTGTCTCTTTGACAACGTCAGCTGTTGAGAATCTGACAAAACAGCTGGAGAAATATATTGAGTGCAGCTTTCAAATTTAGTGCATGTTAACCATCAAACATTCATAAACATGAACTCTGAATTTTCCAATTTTAGCTTTATGGTTTCACATTAGATTAAAATGAATTGTAAACCAGGGCACATTTGTTATATTGAGAAGGCAGCAGGTGGTATACTTGGCTCTTTCCATTCTGATAGTAAAATGTCCTTACAGATGGACGGTGTGGATTGTCACACTAGTAAACGTTAGCCTGACCACCCACCTAAATATTGCGACAGTAGCAGACAATAAATCAGGTATATAGAATAACTGAACCTCTAGATTAACTGGACAATTCACCTGTAACAGCAATGTTATGTCACAAAACCTGTAGGGGGTTATGTTTTAATAATGTACAATCTTAAGGGGGCCTTTGAGGACATGCAGCAACTTGGGAATGTTCTATGTAATATGCAGGGTCTACATTTGCTAAAAACCCTGTCACTGATAACTCAGTTGTAACAACAGTATGGTGCCTCAAATCTGCCTCTTAAATCAGCCCACTTCCTCTTTAATATACTGGGTGAGATATGGTTCTCCTTGAATAGTCACTTTGAGCAATTGAATCTGACAGTGAATTTCCCAAAAATACTTTTACAGCGTCTCGTAAAATACTTCATAAGGCCTCAAAATTGTTGATTAGCATATTCACCTAGGATAGGCTGATGCAGTACACTTTAAATTAATAAGCCACTAACTAAAGCAGAGAGAGAGAGAGAAAGAGAGAGAGAGAGAGAGAAAGAGAGAGAGAGAGAGATGCCTCTTTTGCCACCTTGTGAAATATGTAATACATCTTCATTTTAACGGGTGTTGTAAATGTCAGGGCACAGATCTTCTCTTAATGAAAAGATCGCCCGGTGTCCAAACTCTGACAAATGTTTCTGGTTTGAGCTGAAAACTGGGGAGTCGTCTCCCAGTTCCAACAGTTTGGATGAGCATTAACAAACTCAAGCTGTTGCCTCTTCTTGGGCAACTCTTGAGTTGATCGGTTTCAGATGAAATACTGCTGCATCATCTGTTGTCATTGCTGTCTCACTGTCCTGTGTGGTCATTGGTGACATGGTGGGTGGTGATTAACTTTAGTGTGTAACCTCAGAAAACACGGGCACAAAACTTGTTCAGTTAATCCACAATGAAATCACTTAATCCAACATTAAGGCAGCTTCAGAGCAGGACTGTGGCCCAAGAGATTCAGCATGAACTCAACTCCTTTCACATGATTGCAAATTTCTCCCTCAGATGTTTCTCTTTATTGATTCCTTCTGCCGTTTTAAGAATGCATGATCGCTGAGCAGCAGAGCGGGTTCCCATGACTATAGTCAACCGCCCATCTGCACCAGAATCTGAAATTTGACAGATGTTGCATCACAGTTTGATGTTGCACCCCATCGTGCTGTAAGTGGTTTGGCTGACCCTAAATTTCTGAAACCGTGCGTTTCTGCAACGAGTCAAGGTGCTTCATTAATTTTGTTGGCTGTGTGGCACTTTTCATCCATCGCTTTTCATCCTGCAACATAAAAAGAACGGGCGACGCTCTAATCCAAACTCATTTCATTCATGCAGAATTGCTTTTAATTTGCATAAGTGTATGTGTTTAGCTACTCGTCAGTAACAGTAAATTAATTTAAATTGTTTCTGATATTGTATGTATTCATTAATCTCAGATTCTTTTTATTTTTTTTTATTTCCCCTTCGTGTTTCAAAAGCTTCTGACTTTGCAGAGGTTTGAGCACATGGCGTGGTGTGTTTACAGCCTGAAGCTGGTAGTGTGGGCTGCTTCAAAGCTACATCCAGCGTGCTGGACTGTGATTGCAGAAAAGGTTAGCATGGGTTTGAGGATCTGAAAAGCGCCAGATAGCGCGGGCTGCTGTCAATTTGCTCTCAAATACGCAGCAAACTTTTTCTTCTGCTCTTCTTCCCACGGTTTTATGCAAACCTACAACGATGTCACTGACATCAATTTACCCCTAAAAGCTGTGCCGCACTGAGCCATTATGGAGCGTCCACTATCACACAACGTCCTAAGGGAAATTGAGAACAGGGATAAAATGAGGTATCAGCATATAGATGTAGCTTTGTTCCCCCCCCTCCCCATTTTACAGCACACAGGTGCAGTGGTTTTGTTATTATTTGCAGCACGAGTGATTCAGAATATATTATAATAATATGCTTTTATACTCCAAAAGGTAGGCACACTGTACTTTACATCGGGTTCCTGTCTTTTCTTATCTCTCGTTCTCTTTATATACGTTTCATAACTTCATAACAGGCCTGCCCTCCATAGCTGGGGAAATTAACAGGATGTGAATAATAAATGAGGACTTAATTGATCAGGTTTCTGCCCTGAACAGATTGTATAGCTGCGCCCTTGATATTAATACTTTGAGTCAACAGAATCAATACGTTCAACTATGAGAAACAACAACTGTTTTCACTGCTGACTCTTTTATCTTGCGACTTAAGGGGAATTTAAACAGTTACTGCAACTGTTTTTATGCTTAAGTGGAGCAAAACAGATCAGTGTCCATCTTCTGCTGGTGAAAGAGCTGAACAAATATATACTTAGATTATTGTTTCAGGGAAAACAAGGGCTGTGTTTTCATTTTAAAGTATTATGTTTTTGGCATTTTGCCTTGTATTGGAGAGATTCAGACAGGAAACAAGAGAGAGGGGTCGGTATGCAGTAAGGGTCCCAGGCCAGCATCCATGTGGTTATATGGTGTGCATGTTAACCACTGGGCTACCAGGACAACCCACAACTCTATTTTCTTCTAATCATTTTGTCTTATTAAGATGCAGTAGCTCTGCTGGCACTTATTTATTCATAAGTGTTTTTTTTCTGCTCTTTGTTTATGACTAAACAATCTATTTCTTAATATTAAGAATAGGGATGCAGGATCGGGCCCCATAAATTAATAATGGTAGGTGGTGCACCTTTAAATTTGTTTTGTGATCCGCCAATAAACACCGAGAAGAAGAAGAACAACAAGCGCAGCACCCTGACTAGAGAGCCAAACATGTCGTTGCCGGTGTGGTCGTTTTTCACAGATCCAGAGGAAAACAACATGATTGCAATTTGCAATACAAGTTTTTGATGTACTTTAGTAGAAAAAACAGGTGAACATTTGAAGAGTCAGAACAGTTTTTTGTTTTTGTTGTGTTAAAGCTTCAGTAGGCCGAATTTTTTTTGGCATTATTGGGCAAAAATTCAGTAATAACCTTTATTGTAATTCTAGTGTTATGAGAGAAAACTAGACTTCTGCACCTCCTCATGGCTCTGGTCAACCACAGGTCATTTCATTGAGAGAGCGTTCCTATTGGCTGTGCTCCGGTCATGTGACAGGTACTTGGCATTCCTTCACCAGATTTCACAATGGCGGCGGCGTCACAAACTTTCTCATATTACAGCTAACCCGTGCACTACAAGATAATTCTGAAAACGTGAGGAGAGAAATAGGCATTACATTGTTGGTGCACCTCAGATTATGAAGCGAGATGGAAGGATATAGAGATGAAAATTCAGGATCTACAAATTCCAGTTTTGGTAGAAAACAAAGAACGGACAGGAACTATAACACACTTAATGGATCCAAATACAACATTTACACTAGAAATCTGGGATAAAATAATTCGAAAATATAAACTCGAAAGGGAAAGAAATATACTGAACTGGGGTTGCATATGATCTGAAATTAAAACCAGGGGTATATGACCTGAGGTTCAAACAATGGACAGAGAAAGGTATCTCTGCTCTATATACCTCATGTTCTCAAAGATGGGACATGTAGGAGTTTTCAAGACTTAAAGGTGAAATTACAAGATTTATTTAGATACCTACAAATACGGGACTATCTTATGAAAGAGGTGAAAATTGATCCTAAAATAAATTTGAATGGCATCATTAAAATTATAGTGGATTCATAACGTCCGTGTTAACAGGTTAGAGCAGCCACACTGCCACAGCTGCGTCTCTTCTAGAGATTCGAGGTGTCGCCTATTTTTGATGCGAGCCGCGCGGTTCACAGCAACAACAGATGGTGAAAGTGATCTGATGACTATATATTGACATCATACCAGCTACATTACTACAGTTTACATGTCTAGACATCTGTACAATATGTTACAGACAGTGAAGGTGGTCTATTGACAGTATATTGACATCATATCAGCAACATTACTACAGTTTCGATGTCTATCTGTAGAATATGTTACGAATATGGAAAAAAGTAAAGATTTATTTTTAGATCAACACTTCCTGCTTTCATTTCAAAATAAAAGCCCTCAAGCGTTTTTTCTGTGGATAGAATTCCTTGATTTGTTAACACAAGGCTTTTATTCTGAAATATGTGCCGGACAGTGTTGTAGAACATGCAGTGACTTGGAGAGCTCCATGATGAATATAGTACCAGTTTTAATTGTGGATTATTACTATTATTTTAAAATTACCACGCATTTCTTAACCTTTCTCTGTCTAAAACAAATATAAATGACATTTGAAATGAAATGGCCATTAAAAGGCAAACTTTATATAGAAAGAAAGGGCTAACAGCAGCAGCAGAAACCCAGCTGAAACGCAGCTGTTGTGAACACCTGACGCGTCAATCACGCATCCGCCACGCCACGCAGCTGCCACGCCACGCAGCCGCCACGCCACGCAGCCACCACGCCACGCAGCCACCACGCCACGCAGCGGACACGCGCTCCTGACGTTCCCAGTGTGGATGAAGCGTTAGGGGAGAATAGAGGGAGCTCAACACTATACATAAAAAACAAATGGGAATCAGAGCTAAATATAGAAATTTCAGACGAAGAATTATATAAAATGTGTATGACACAGTGTACATTACTAGTTCAGGAGTATGGAGAGAGTTTGGATGGAAGAATCTTACTCGGTTCTTCATAACACCGCAAATCAAAGGCAGACAGCTAAAGACCCAGCAGCCATGTTGGAGGCTCTGTGGCAAACTGGAGGCCAACCATACCCCCCCGTTCTCTGGAGCTGCACTAAACTAAAGCCTTTCTGGAATAATGTACATATAACTATTACTGACATTATGGGATATTCTATTCCAAACAATTGTGCTGTGAGGTACCTAGGGGACATTGAGGAGGTTGTGCATAGAACAGATAGATATCTGGCAAAAATTCTGCTTATAGCCAGCAAAAAAGCTATAACAAGAAACTGGTATAAAGCGGAACCTTCGGGGAAAGATCAGTGGTTTGAGATTGTCCGTGATATCTTTTCAATGGAAAAACTGACGTACCAACTAAAAATTAAAAGCAATATCTTTGACAAGAACTGCAAAAAATGGATAATTTACATGAAACATGATGCATGTGTTGTTGGAGAATATACATGTTTAACTGCCCCTGACAACTGTTTTTGTTAAGTGTTAAGTTTGTTGTATTCTGTATGGATGCTCATGGTGTTCAGCCCAGAGCTGAAAATGCTAAATAAATATCAAAGTTTAAAAAAAGAAAAGCAGATAATTATCGGTTATTGGTATCGGCTGAAAAAATCCATATTGTGCATCCCTAATTGTGAATGTTTATTTTGTGCTATGGTGTGAAACTGGGATGCACCTATTCATTCATTCTTATTTGAACATGTTTTAGTATGTCTGCTAATGTTTTGGCCCAACATTGCTACAGAGAGGAAACAGGAAGTTCAAAATAGGGATTGTTGATTATGACACATCCAGAGATGGAGGGCACAGAAGGACTCCAGCGGGTGACGTGCTGTTGTTGTTTTCCATAACCCTGGTCTACTTTGTTGTCCCAGGCCTGTTTTTATTTTCAATATGGACTTTACTGTTTCTTTTTTTTTTTTTGCCGAAAAGCTATCCTGCATTACAGCTGCTTTCAAGCACGTTCATCTATCACAGAAAGGGAGAGGGACGGAGGCAAGCGAAGGGAAAGAAACGGAGAGAGTGAGAGAGAGAGAGAGAATGAACAAATGTAGTGACCGCTAATGGCTTTATTGGAATGATACCAGTAATTAATTATTCTGCCCCCTCTTAAAAAAGACAGAGTGAAAAAAGAAAGGTTGAGTTAAGGCAGAGGAGCAGCCACAATCCGTAACGCGCTGTCTCAACTAATAGCTGGAAGTCAGCTTTTACTGATCACTGGACGGCTCTTTCCTAATTGATGGGATGAGTGTGAATGTGTGTGTGTTGGTCATTGTGCGTTGCATGTTTTCAGATGGTGTGTGTTGATGTGGGAATGTGAATGCCTGTTTGCTTTCCGCTGTGTATGCGTTCATCAGTGGCATGTGTGTATGCTGTAAATCTAATCATTGTTAGTGTGAGGTAATCGAGTGGAAGGCGTGCCAGGAGACAACCTTGTCCCTCTGTTCTTGCTCTCTATACAAGTCAAGCACCTTTTCTTCCTCAATGAAACAACTTTTGACAGAGTTAGAAATCAAGGCAGCACATCTTTTGTCATCTTATCTTCTCGCTGATATTTAATTTTCAAGCCTTCATTGTGGCTCTAAAGGTTTCGCTGGACGATGTCAGCTTTTCCCACTTTTGCTACACAGTGTACTAGGGATGCACCGATACCACTTTTTTCAGACTTAGTACAAGTACAAATACTTACATTTGGGTACTCGCCGATACCGAGTACCGGTACAAGTACTTCTCTGTGCCAAAAGACCCTTGTTAACAGCCAGCTGGAGGGTGTGAGCGACACACGGCAGGCTGGGGAGTCGAGGCGGCGCGCCGGGGCGCGCCGCGACTGGCTGTAGGTCGGCTTGGAAAGGCTCGGGTGCGACTGTTGACCGGGGCCCCAACCGCGTCGTGCCGCGGCCCACGTTAAAGGCGCCAGGGGTCTGTGAAGTTGTCAGCATCCCACCTGACCCGTTTTGAAACACGGACCAAGGAGTCTAGCGCATGCGCGAGTCAGAGGGTGCAAGCAAAATTAAAGCAAATATAAAATTAACTATCAAATAAATCACAAACTTAAGTATAGGGGACATCAGATAACTGCATACTTTTTCATTTTTTAATGAATCATTTTTTATTTTTTAACATTTTTAATGAATAAAAAATAAATGATGATTAAAATCTTAAGTTCCATGTTCTGTCAACTATTATTCCATTACTTTTCCTATAATAGTTTCAGTATTGGTATCGAGATATTTAGGCAGGGTATCGTATTGAAGTTCGAATTTTGGTATAGTGTTAACCGACAAGATTAGTGCGCCGCATGCAGCGGTGCGCCAGCTGCAGAGTACGTGCAAATCAGACAACTGAGTCTCCAGTTCACTGTCAGGGAGAGTTAGCAGCCACGGTGCTGTGTGTATTGTCGAGGATACATGCAGCCACTTTCCCATTAAGACTCCACCGCACCATTTAGTTTAGCTGCGAGGTTGTCAGCTGTGTGTCTGCCTGGCTTAACGTTACTCTGTCTGCCCGGCGTAACGTTAGCGAGTATCCGACAGACCGTGTCTGTTTGGTTTGTGCTATGTTCAGCTGGAGCGTTGCTGGTGGCTTCGTACTCGCCAGCTTTTCTCCTTAAAGTGACAAGCCACTCCTCTGAGTTTTGCTCAGCTTTTTATTTAATTTTTAATATTTCTTTTAACCGTTTAACCAATAGCATCAATCATTTAATATTCTTAACGACGGTTAACGGTCAAACAGTTAATTATTAACATCTCTACTTCGAATACCTTCGAATACTTCTCACCGAAGCTTTGAAGCCCGACACTGTTCGGGACAGCCCTACCTAACTGAGTGGTTTTGTTGCCCCCTGCTGGTAGGCTACTGCACCTTCATACAGGCGTGTAATATTCGACGAGGCACAAAATGTCACTGACACACTATCCTGTGTTGGATCGACGGGTCTATTACATGCTTTGGCGTGATATCTGGTTTCAAAATGAACACCACCAGTCACAAAACCCTACCATTATAATTCATAGCAAGCATTCTTCTCCATTTGTTGAATTTTCTTTACCACCCATGTGCAATGCCAAACTGCTGTGAAGTTGTAAAAAAAAGTATATTCAGTATGAACACTGATGGGATATTTCTCCAGGTTTTCCTCGGCGGCAATGGTAGCACTGAAGGCCTTTGCAGGGCACTGAGGAAACGCTGAGCGTATCCAGAGGGAATGGATGATTATCACGTCCCTGGATGTAGCTACTTTCACTCTGTGATTAACCTCTGGTGGTGTGTGGGGTGTTTTATTGAGGTGTGCTTGAGTGTGTGTGTGTGCAGGTGATTGGGCCCTGGGTGTAGATCTAATGGAGCCAAAGGGATGATTACACTGAAAAGGTCAGATTTGTCTCCAGTTCCTGCAATTAACACACCAGAGGAGGAGAGATGGAGACATTGGATGAGTAATGCAGACACAGAAAGAGATGGAGATTGAGAGGAAAAGAAGGAGAGGGACAATTGAGGGAATTAACTTTAACAAGTATGACAAAGACAGGAGGATATCAGAGAGAGGGAGAGGGGTCAACAGGAAATGCTCGTCTTTGTATCAACACTAGCATTACTGGTGCACCATGGTGTACCATGTAAGCACTATAGTGTACTGTATTATGACACTGAGTCTGGAAACAGACTCAGACAATTTGCCAGACACCAACACAAAACCTGTATTCGGCCAACATTTCATTTATAGTTAATGTTATTATTAGACTTGGCCGGCATGTCCAAGTTATTGTTGTTTCATTGTACCCTTATGCAGTAAATGCATTTGCGCTACATTCTGGTCTTGTGAAATGATCCCTTTAGTTACATGTATAATATCATGTCAAATAATAAGATAAATAGAAATGATTTTGAGCACTATTAAAGCAGATCAAAAGTGTTGTACAGAGAGTGATACAACTACAGTAAATTATGATAACTTTGAAAATAAGGTAATGATGATAAACAAATAGCACAAAAATACAAAGACATAACACATGAGCAATTTGGAAGCCTTTGGGCCCTGATACCAAAGGTTAGGTCACCTTTAGTTTTTACCAACCCATTATCACGACAAAGTGTGTAATAGACCTGCCTGTCCACCAGAGGATAGCGTGTTAGTGTCAGTGCTCTGCTGAGGCGTGAATATTACACGTGTGTATGAAAGTGAAGCACATGAACATGTCACGAGAACTGATGCTTCGGTACCAAGCCGAAGCATCGGCCTATACACTATATAATGAATTTCGATGAAGAGTGGATGTGAAAGTCAACCCAGGAGGATCCAACATGAAAGGGGGGCTGAGGATGAAACGCTCATAGTTCCTGTATAAAGAGCGAGTCCATGTTATGTTTATAGCTTACGTTGCAGCTTTGGTCCAAGTGGAGATGCCTCCTTTTTGGGGGGAATATATGTCGAGTCATTTCATATTATTTTTCAGGGCCTTGGAGATTTGTTGAACTCCGAAAGAATGCTGATCTGCAGCCAGTGGGATCTGTGACTCAGCTCTCAGGCACAGACACTATTTGTCCCAGCGTGTTTGCGTTTGTGACCATGTGTTTGTGAGTACTCCTGTGTATAAGTGCTGTTGTGCATTTGTATAAGTGCAGTGCATCTGCTTAGGCATTTCTACAATTACTCATGCCAGTGTGAGTGCTAGTGTATGTGAGAATGTGCAACTATGTGACTTGTGTGCACATGTTTTGTGAGCTTTTCAAAGTGTTTTTGAACTGATTATTAATTCAAACAGCATGTGTTTGTACCCGAGATCCCAGATTGTATACATTTTAGACAGGCTGTTCTTGTAATGGCGGCCTGTGGCTCGTGTTTTTAATCATGAATGAGAATAAAGAAATGTTGTTTTGTACTTTTGCGCCTCTTCAGTGGATTGTGACAGATTGTGTTAGGAGTGACACCACTCCACTGAAGATTACAACAGTTCTGACAGGCACTGTGTTTTCAGTGACTGAAGCAAGAGCAAATTGGACTAGATGGAGAGAGTGTGTTGAACATCAAACCACTGAGTTGCACTTCAAAAGCTCCCTCTTCAAATCCTCTGCACAAAGTCATCATTGACATTGTGTTTAGTTTGTGCATGAAGGATGTCTGAATCACTTTGTCTTTGTCAAGGAGTGATCTTAAGTGAAAGGTTAGTATGGTGTTTAATATGAATTTTACAAGGAATGTGCTTCAACCTTGTAGTACAACTTAAGACATGAAGGTCAACTGGTTTCAGACAGAAAGAGGTAGTTTGAGATTGAAATGTGTGCTAGAATGAAGGTGACCAAGGGGTTTGAGGTGCTGACCTTGTAATCACAAGGTCCTCAGTTTGAGTCTTTTGTCACACACCATTCCCCATTTCTCTCCTGTCAGCTCTGAACTGTCTAATCTCTGATAAATGCTTATCATTTGCAAACTTTTAATCATCATGAGATAGTTTCAGGTGCATTTATATTAAACCCCCCCCTCCCCCCAACATAAAACATCAATAAAACCATGCATCACCTGCTGTATCAATGCACAACTGGGTAAACTATATTATTACTCTACACAGAGTTTCCCACAGTGTTTTATAGCTACGATATGCTGGCCAAAAAACCCCGCCCCCGCTAACATAAAAAATTATTACACTTATGAAATAAAATGAAATAAAAGCGTAATCGCTGGGGGAAAAGTGCTGGGATGCTACAGTATCTGACATAACATAACATATATATGCATATATATAATTTATATACGAGTGTGGGTGTTGTTTAGGCCTTCATCTACTAACTAAATTGTTCATGAGACAAGATGTTTGTACCACCTCGGCTCGGGAATACCTCAGGAATACCCTGCTTTATCCATTATTTCTTCCTTTGCTCCACAGGTGTCATGGTCCTTGAATTGAATGCAAATGTATGTTGTGTTTTGGACATCTATGGGAATAGCATCAGCCTGTATATAACTAGTAACCCTCAAGTTGAAGACTTCAGTTTGTTGAACATGATTTGGAGGCTTAATTGTTGCTCAACACACAGTGTTGCCTGGTGAAATATTTTGGTGTGTGTCTGCCTGTAGGTGTGGACAGGTAGCACCGTGCTGCACCGTGCTGCACCGCTGAGGGATTTCTGTTGTCTTCCTGCTCCGTCCTGACAGCGAGTAGCTCATTATTTCCTACCAGTTCTTCTGGGAGCGTGTTACAATTCCTTCTCATGCGCACACACACACACACATGCACACACAGCTTTAGACCACTTGACCTTGGTTGCTATGACAGCAGCAGTAAAGGCTGCACTGAGGTGTCAGTGCGTCTCTTTGACGAGTCCCGCCGGCACACCAACCCCCGGCCCACCCGTGTTCTGCGTTTGTGTGTATGTGTGTAATGATGATTAATACCTTTGTTTTGAAAGCCAACAGAGAGTTGTTGTGTGTTGGCATGTGTGTTTGTGTGTGTGTGTGTGTGTGTTTGTTTGTGTGTGTTTGTGTGTGTGTGTGTGTGTGTGTGTGTGTGTGTGTGTGTGTGTGTGTGTTTGCCTCTCTATGTCAGTGAGCATGTGCTTGCCTCCGTCTGGCCGTGCGAGTGTGTTTTCTGCCTGTTCGGGTGCACCGGTAGTTTCCCCGCCTCGTACCCTCCTACAGTGGCTGTCACCAGCATGATTGTTGTTTATAGTTTGGACATCTTGCACCTTCCCCGTTGTTCGTTGACCTCTTTCTGGTCACACTGGCCGTCGTCAACATGTTTTGCTTTTAGAATGTTTTGAAGAGTTGGGAGGTGGTGGCTTCGTCTTTACCAAAACATCAATTAGGGCGACACTCCGAACGTCTTCTAATTAGTTGTTTACCTCTCAACCTCTCAGCGCTCTCTACACCTGTAGGAGTTTCTCATTAATATGTTCTTGTGAAACTTGTCGTGATGACACTTTCAAATGACTTTGGAATGAAAAATAACATGACACAGAGTTGGCTCAACAGTCGTGGTCACATGTTTGGGACTTGTTGTTGGTTGATTTAATGTTTATGTCACAGAGACACACGGTTATTTCATTGTTACTCATTGTCAAAGCCTTATTACCTTTCTTATTATCTTCTTATTATTTTCCTTCGCTGCTACAATGACCCAATTTCCCTCCTTCGATTAAACATCAGCAAATATATGATTCCTGGCAACTAAAAAATGGGCAGAAACGTCACTTGAAAGGGATTTTAGAAAATAGCAGCTTCCATAATGACAGACATGTATTCTTACATAATCGTGCACAGTTTGCCGTAAACGCTACTTGACTGGAAACAGACTTAATCACTTTTTTGTTATTGTCTCACTATTATGCACATTTTTGGATTATGCCTTTAATCCGTCTTCTCTGTTATCATTATTAATGCTGCACTGGGTAGAATTGGAGCAAATATGATTCCAAAAAATTATTTTTAAAAAGCGGTCACTATATCTTGACTAGGGATGCTAATTTTGAAAAAAAAATTTAACCGATAACCGACCCACGTTAACCGATTATTAACCGTTAACCGTCAAGATTATTGCGCCGTATGCAGCGGTGTACCAGCTGCAGAGTATGTGCACAACAGACAACTGAGTCCCCAGTTCACCCGTCCTGGAGAGTTAGCAGCCACGGTGCTGCGTGTAGTGTCGCAGAGACGCGGACATATGCAGCCACTTTCCCAGGAACTTCACCGCATCATTTAGTTTACTTTAGCAGGTTGTCAGCTGTGTGTCAGCCCAGCGTAATGGTAGCGAGTGTCCGACAAACCGTGTGTTGTATTTGTGCTACTTTCACAGCTAAAGCGTTGCTGGTGGCTTCGCGCTCGCTGTAGTCACACACATACGGTCTGTCAGCGTGGCGTAACGTTAGCGAGAGTCCGACAGACCGTGTGTGTTAGGCGGCGATGAGTTTAGGGTTGTCGGTGGCGTTCTAGCTGTAAACGTAGGTGTAACAATGTGTGTACAGTTTATTTGTCGGTGATAAAACGCTACTACTCAGCTACAACTCTGTCTATGAGAGACGGCCGTCAATCACTCACCGACTCCGACCAAACGGTCAAACTAGACAGCGCTGATCAAATATGAATCAATATTCTGTTACTGTAATGCCTATTTCTCTCCTCAGATGTTTTCAGAATCATCTTGTAGTGTACTGTTTAGCTGTAAAATGAGAAAGTTCGTGACCTGGCAGCCATGTTGAGATCTGTTGAGGAAATACCAAGCACCGCCCACCAGCCAGAGCACAGCCAATAGGAACGCTCTCTCTCTGAAATGACCTGTGATTGGTCAAAGTCTCCCGTCACTCGCTAGATTTTTTTAAAGCCTGAAAACAGAGTCATGAGGAGCAGAAGTCTAGTTTTCTCTCAGAACACTTGAATTACAATATGCTGAAAGGTTATTATGGAATTTTTGCCCAATGATGCCAAAAAATGTACTGCCTACTGAAGCTTTAAGATCCAAGCTAAATTTTCTCTTGCAATTTCAGTGACTGTACATAAACTGCACTAACACATAAAGTGGTGACTGCTGGAAATAGTACACTCGCTTGTAAGAAACGAGCAGTACTGCCCTGTGTGGCTATTTCTTTGTGTTAGTTAAGAAGTCTGATTGTGAATCGCCCACTTTGATACCGACTTGAAATCAGGGAGGTTTTTTGCATGTTTACACGAGGCAACATGTAACAACCATTCCCAATGGACAGACAGACAGGCAGGCAGGGAGGCTGGGAACACGCATCTACCCAGCATGTGCACCTATGAATATTTATATTACCCTGTTTGTATGAACATTTAACCAACCTCTTTCTCTCTCTGTCTTTTTCATGTTTCTGCTGATGTTGCTGCGTCAAATCCAGGTAAGAAAACCACTCATTTCAGGCTCTATGCTCATTATTTCCCCCGCTTGTTTCTCTCAAAACTGTGCTTATTTCAGCTTTGATCATTCAGGTGTTTTCTGGCGCTTTGCACAACAAGAGGTTTAAATTGGTCTACCATCATGCATAACAAACTGGGAGGTTTTGCTCTAAAAGAAACATTTTGGTGTTGCTATGGAAAGAGGAACTCAGCGCACTTTCTCTTTACCTTTTCTTCCTCTTTATGTCTTTCTTTCCTTTCCTTTTATACGCTCTATTCTCTCTGATCTGATAGGGTTCATATTTAATGCTTCACTTATGTTTATTAGCTCCACATGAAGAACAATTTTAGTAGCTTTTGGACACCACCCACACTTCTCTCCCAGTTTTGGCTTAATATCTCTTCCTCTCCTCCTCTCCCTCTTCTCTTTTCTTTCTATGCTTTTTCATGTCTGCGGTCTGCAGTCACAGAAAGACAGACAGAGAAATCAATGTTTCTTTTCCCAGATCTGGACTTTGTTGGCTCACTCAAAGGTAGTTAGGTCATGCGCTGCTTTAGTCAGGTGTGATGCTGCTGCTGTTGCCAGTGTGTAGCCTGAACCAGCTGTGGCTGCCCTGTGCCATCACAGTATCAGTCAGCTGCTCTGGCAAGAGGCAAGTCTGTGTCCTTTTCTCTGTTTGCATGCCAGTATTTTGTCTGTATGTGTCTTAGACGGAGGGTTAGCGTGAGACTATGTGCATGTATGTTTTGCTGGCAGACAGTACTGGGTCGTTGTGGAGTAGTGTGCTGGCACTGGTGAGGTCCAGTTACCCAGAGTGCACTACACCTTAGGAGGTAATGCGATTAGGGGGGCAGGGACAGGGGATTTGTTCAATGAGCATAGAGAAGGACATCAAACACAAAAAAGATGGGATTATCAGAAGATGAAGGGGAAAAAGAGCCCATATATCCCTGTGTGTCTTTCAGCCAGCTCCCCTGGGAGTAAAGAGGAGGAGGGATGATGACGCACAGGCCAGGAGTAAGGTCTCTTCCTGTCGTTCTCTCACTAAGGAGTTCCCTTATGCTCTCTCTCTCTCTCTCTCTTGCTCCTCCTTTGTGGCAGGATCCCATCCTCCCGTAAGCCATCAGGGAATCCCCATCAAACCTGGATGTTATCCCACGTCATGAAGTGTTGGCCCAGTCCATAAATTATGCAGGTTAAGTTCCCTACAGTGCACCCTCAGAGCAAACACAGTGAAACACAAAATGCAATGCAACCAGCAGGAAATCCCCTCTGTTTTGCCCTTTCATATTTGTATTTGCAGACTGGCAAAATGGCCGAGTCAGCATATAAACATAAAGATGTGTTAGCAAAGTTACTTTGTGGGTACCAAACTGTTTAGTGTAATCTGAAGGTTCAAGAAACATGACAGCCCAACTTTGGGTCTGTTTGTTTTGATGACCAGCCGCGACGGCGTGTGGCTGGTATTGTTTTCACTGTGTGAGTCTGTTTAGAGTACTTTGGCAGCTTTTTATGTCTGTCTGTCTGTGGACAGATTTTATCTAGGGGTGTACAATTAATCCAAACTTTATTGAAATGGCAACATGGCCTGCTCGATGTTCAAATCGCAGGAGGCGCAATATTTCTTAAAGGCAAAATGGGTGTCAAAATACCATTTAGAGTTAAAAATTGTTGTGCTTCAGAGACGTTCTGGCCTTCACATCATATATTACAGACTTAAGAAAACATCTTTGTTTGGTACAGACCCCTGCAAAAATCACACCATAATCATTTAATTTTCATGTTTTTCAATGAAAACGAGAATAATGGTGTAAAAATGATCATTCCCTCTAATATCGCAATTGCAATATCAGTCAAATTAATTGCACTTAGACATGTTTTCAAAATCATGCAGCCCTAATTTTATCAACGCGATAACGTTGCAACTGGGCAAGATGCAGTCATAAAACTTTACAAGTGTGTAGTTGAGCTCAAGATGAAGGCTGAAGATGGGTGTTATCTGAGCAAGGGCGCCAGAGGCAGGGGGGGTAGGAGGTTGGGAAGCGGCCGGTGTGTTCTCATCACAAGATGGTCTCTATATGTTGATGTTTCTGACACACCATCATACAGGCTCTGGCAGGCTCACCTCCGGCTACCTCAATCCACTGTGTTGTCACGACTCCCTACTCCTTCACACAAAGTGACCTTTGTAAAAATGATGGCTAAAATGGCATCAGGAGTTGGTCTAAGGGCTGAGCGCTGATGGTTGCAATGGAATCTAAAGAGATGAGGGTTGTATAGAGTGGTGCAGTTTGCAGAGGGGATTTTAAAGGCAAGATAGAGGATTGTCCATCTGAACTTTTATAATCTATCTGTTTGCCCTCTTCTCTCCACCACTCCGTCTCAGTGGCCTGTTGTAGCTGTAGTGCCAGATTAGTGGTGTCGATAACAGGCTTCCAGGGTGTCTGTCTAGATAATTGTTAGGACTTCAGCAGATTATTCTCAGAGCAGCTTTTTAAACACATTAGAGCTGATAATATTTTAGTATTTATTTCTTTTTGTAGTGTGGTTTTTGATTTTCAATATAGATGAGAAAGAGAAACAATTTGTTTTGCATCCTATATCAAAGTTTATTCTGTTTAATATTACAAATTGCAATCTGTGATAATAAAAGCTGCACTAGGCAAAATCAAAGTGGACCCACAAACTGCTGCCACAACAAAGAAAAGCATCTCATATTTAGAGATAGGGAAGGCTTTTGATACAGTAACATGGAACAGAGGCAACCCAAGTTGTTTCAAGAGAATGGAGAACCATTAAGTGTACTTTTTGATTTTGAAAAATAAATAAATTAAACATGATTAGATGCAGAAATTGTGCCACCATGCTGCACATTTAAGGACAGGACCATCCTAGTTTTCAGTCTTTCTTTTTTTTTTACCTCTGTCCCTCTCTTTGTCTTTATTTCTTTGTCTGTATTAAGTTGCGTTCAGATGAAGCTGAGAGCACTTTATTGCCTTGATTTATTTGCACGAATTTGACATTTGGAGTGTTTTTACAGTCCCTTTGTATTAGCCGCAAACAGCCAACGGAGGAGACAGGCAGATGTCAGCTGGAAGTAGCGCACAGTGTGTAATGGAGTGTACTTGTATATGTGCGCGCGCTGCAGCTCAGATTCAGCCTGATTGCAAAACGTACCAGAAACTTCACATCTCTCTGTTATTTTCCTCCAGATTCTCTCACGTTTTCTCGTCTCGTCTCTGTGTTCATGCGTCAGACGACATCATGAGCAGAATTATTTATCCAAAGTTGAGGCTTGTTCCGCTCACATCTGTTTTTAGACATGCTTCCCGTTCAGTCTGAGCACACCTTTTGTTTGTCTCTCACACAGTGTGCTCCTGTGTCTGTATATGCTTTGCCTTTTGATTGACCTTGTAATCTGATGATGTTTTATGAGTTTGCGATGGGGGGGAAAAAAGACACATTGGGCGAGAGCTAAAGTTCTCTGTGATGTGTGTTTGCTCTCAGTTCACATTCCAACCATAACAATCTGAATCATCAGTTTAAAGGCTGCTTTGGTGTGTGTTTTCAAAAAAGATCTTGTGATTTACCCAGAAATGCGGCGAGGAGGAGAAGCTCGGCTCTTGTAAAACTCAGTAACTCCACCATCAGCATGGGAAAGTATGTGCGGTCTGGGCCAGTGCTATTCCATCGTGTTTGTGTGCGTGCGCATTTACATTCAGTGCATCTCCTCCCTGTTGATGTGTGTTTGTGCACGTGTACTTTCAGCTGGGTCTTTGGGCTGTACCTCCATGAGGTTAGTGGATCATGGTTTCTCACGCTGGTCAGAGGAGCTCGTAAAAACAGTCAATGAGAGGTTGATGTCATTCACCCGACCGCAGCGGGGCTATTTGTGAGTCCGTTAACGAAAGAACGGCTGGATGGACAGATGAACTCGGTTTGGGGTTTTACAGAAAAGTCCTACGGCTCATCTAGCTGAAGACAGATCTGTTGACCTGTATTAGTGCACGCACAAACCCGCTCTCTTCCTGTCTGTTCTGATGGGTCCCCTTTACCCCGAGTTAGGCCAAAGGAAACATCTCAGCAGCTATTAAAGTGAGTTTGGGCTCTTTATGAGGGGCTGTAATGTTTTTAGTGAGCCGTTATTACACAGTGTCCAGTTTCAGTCTCTCCACTGATGTATCCTCTAAAAACCTGCTCCGCACCGGCTTTATTGATGTGGCTTCACTTCTAGTAGCATGAGACAGGCAAGCTCAATCTTTCCTCCCTCCTTCCTCTTGGCTCTTTTTCCTTACTGTCCATAGCTCTTCTCTTGTCTCCACACATTTCCTCACTCTTTTTTCATTATTTCTGTCTATAGAATTTCCTTATTTTGTTCATCCGTCCCTCTTTTTCAGCCTCATCCTGACAGTTTTTGGTGCCGTCACATCTTGCAGCTAAAAATCTTTGTTTTGTATGATGTGTGTGCATGTGCACGCATACAAAATCAGCAAATTCTTCACTATCAGTATCTCAAGGGGCATATGATGGTATGGAAATTTGTTCAGCACAGCCCCTAATAGTTCTGCGGTAATCGTAATCTGTGGCGGCACTGGAAAAGACCGGGAGAGTGAAGTGGAGGAAGATGGGAGAGACAGGAAAGAAAGAGAGAGAAAGAACGTAGAAAACTGCATCACAATAGGCATAATGCTTAGCATTTTGATGCGAGGGCAGATCCATAATTCATGTTGCTAATGAAAGCTAGGAGGGAGCCAATGAGTGTGGATGGGACCATGCTGATCAGATGGGAGGTAATAGCATTACCATACAGATAGAGTTAATGTGCTTCCTGTGCCACACCCCCTTCTCCTCTCCTATCCTCTCCTCTCCTCTCCTCCCCTCCCCTCGACTCCTTTTATATCTCCTGTCCTGTCCTTTCCTCTCCTCTTCTCTCCTCTCTTTTTCCTCTCCTTTCCCCCCCCGAGTCCTTTTATATTCGTCCTCTCCCCTCAACTCCTGTTGTATCTCCTATCTCCTCCCTTGGACTCCTCTTATATCTTCTCTCCTCCCCTATTTCCTCACCTCTCCACTTATAGGTCCTCTCCTCACCTTTTCCTCTCCTCTCCCCTCTATTCTTTTATATTGCTCCTCTCCTCGACCCTCGACTCCTCTTATATATCTTCTCCTTTCCCTATTTCCTCTCCTCTCCTCTCCTCTCCTCTCCTCTCCTCTCCTCTACTCTCCTCTCCTCTACTCTCCTCTCCTCTCTCATTCACTCTCCTCTCGTCTCCCGGTGCCAGCAGCTCCTATTCCATTGCCTCCACAGGCCCAGTTTGCCTTGGCCTCTCACCACTGAATATAGACTGAATGATTTGCTCCTACTCTGTTAAAAAGAGCTGATATTGGCAGGAAAGGATGTTGAAAGAACGCTTGCCATCCACGGGAGACTGGAAAAAGCAAAAAGAGTGAGAGAGTGTGTGTCGGTGTTCAGGGTAGCAGGTGTGTATTTGTCACTCTGCCTGCGTCCTTGTGTAAAAGTATGTACATGTGTGTTCCTGTGGTCAGCGACTGGGACCGACATGGGGCCCCAGCAGGTAACTGGGCCCAGGCTTCTGTGAGTCATTTGGCTTTGTAGACAGATGTGTGGCTGCAGGCCCTTCTGTGGCTGTGTCAGAAGCTCGGCCAGAGTCGGTTCTCGCTGCAGAGAAGGGACATGAGAGATTGGATTTGACTATTTTAAGGTTATTTTTTGCAGCACTGGGATAGATGGAGTGGTTAGAGACTGAGAAGACGCAATGCTGGGAGAGCAGGATAGTAACTTGTGATGGACTTCTTCTTTCAGCAAGTCACAATACTCAGTCTCAGAGTGTATAGTGTCAGTCACAGCACCGTTTGTGTAAACTGTCTGTACATTAATGCTATCTTCAAAGTCAGGTTCAGAGGGCTCCTGAGGGTGAAGCCTGCACTCTGCTGTTCTACAGATAAGAGCAGTTTGGAGTTCTCATTGGCAAAATGTGAAAGCCAAAAAGTTATTTCAGAGAGAGGATATCGCAGGTGTTTAGGCCCCTGATCTGAGTGTGAAGTAGAAAAGGCCGGGCCAGCACTTACGACTTGGCCTTCGTTTTCAACAGATGCACTCACAAACAGAGGCAGAGCGGTGAGGAAAGTGTCGCCCAAGGGCACATCAGCCAAGCAGAGAGGGAGTCGGAGATGTGGTTATCATTTCTTTTGATGAAGCCACAGAAGGCTAAAGGGCCTGTAGTCGAATAAGCTGCCCTCTCCCGCCTTTTGTCTGTTCAGACTCTGATGGTCAAAGACCCCGAGACTTCCGACTTCAAACTGCCTGCATTTCAAAGGGTCCATTCAGACAGTCGCTCCATCAGTCTGTCAGTCAGTCTGTCAGTTAGTCCATCACTAAGTCGATATAATGATTCTCCCCGTCTCTCTGAGGTCCGTATGCCCATTGGTTATCTCTCCGGGCTTCCTCATACATTAATTTATGAGCTCAGCCCATTCTGTGCAGGGAGGGGTCTGATTGGATTGTCAGATCTCAGTTTTCCTCTATAACTGTTCATCTCATCTCCACATTTCACTTGTGCTTTCTCCCCTGGTCCTCACACTGAGACTCTCTAAACGGTGAAGAGCTGTCCACCTTCTATCGCCTTCAGCTGGCTTGTAGACCTGCCCAGCCAGGGATAGGGAGGTTATAGATTGTGTGTGTGTGTGTGTGTGTGTGTGTGTGTGTGCATCGTTGCATCCAAGGGCCTTTGTGTGCATATATGTGTATACATATAGACATATGCGTGTTGTGAAGACCCTATGGCCTATTTCACAAGAGCCAATCTAAGTAATGAAAGGAGTGAGAAGGGGATAGGGAGTGCGTTGGTGGGAGGCAGCGGGAGAGAGAGAAGGAGCACTGTGTCCAAATTATAATACAAATCATATCGAGTCAATCATAAAAGCAGTCGAGATTTACTAGTTTCATTTCACTTCCCGAGATTCTTCAGTTTAATAGGGCAGCGGGGAGGAGAGAGCAGGATTGCATGGGTGAAATGGGGAGTGCGTGCATGCATATGTGTGTGTGCGTGTGTGTGTGCGCAATCTATGAATAACCCTCCACAAGCCATCTCAACTACTGGCTCACAGCCCCCTAGCTGGAGATAGAGCAGTAACGTCTTATAGGCATCTATTATTGAAGAAGCTGAGCTGGTAGGAAGGCTACCAAACCCCTGTCCAACTGTAAACACTGGGAATGAAAAAGAGAAACACCCTTGCAGATACCTGTCCTGTAAAAGAATACAAGATTTCAAGATTGAAACAACACCATACATTTACAGTGCCCATGAATTTGTCTCCTTACCTTTTATATGCAGCAATGTTCTACCTGGATATACATTTAATGAGTGTTTTGGATAGTTAATAACTTGTTTTTACTTTTTACTAGCTTGGTTTCAAAGAATAAAACCCCTTAAAGGACCAGTGTGTAACAATTTTGTTTTTCTTTAGTTTATAATCACCTGATAATAAGAATTGTTGCATTTTCTTAACCTTAGAATGAGCCGTTTATATGTACATAGGGAGCCAGTGCCCTCTCCATGGAGTCTGCATGTTGCTCTGCCATGTTTCAACAGTAGAACAGAACGGACAAACCAAACACTGAACTTTTCCTGCCTGGGCCGCAGTTGATAATGTTACTCCCTGCCGTAGCCGTTGCTCTCTCTCTCTTGCTTCACCACTCACTTCCTAGGTAAACACACACTCTATGCACTGGCTCTGCTCCAGATGGCTCTTAAGAGGATTATTTGCATTTTCGCGCCGGCCACCATAGCTCTTCAACAGGAGCGGAGGCGGGAGAGGCTTCAGTTGGTTGCAATCTCTTCACTTCACTGCTAAATACCGCCAGATTCTACACACTGGACCTTTAAAATCAAATCAGTCTTATCACAAGGTCCTTTTAAATACTGTTGTGGAGCTTTTGATCAATCCCACGATCTTCCTTAGCAGATAGAATTTGCTCAACTTCCTTAAAGTGCTCAGAAAATGGAAATTTGAAACTCTACAATCTATAATTTCACGATAACTGGGCAAACTCAAATTGTTTTGTCAACTACTGTTTTTTTACCTTGTTTCTGAAAGTGTCTGATGGCATTACAGTAAGCCCATTGAGTCGGAGCAAAGGGAAACAAAAACACTGGACTCTGGACTGCACTGGGCACTGGACTGGCTTGTTAAAGTAAAAACAGTGTTCTCTGTGTGGAAACACCAGAGCATTTGGAGACAGTAAGTTGTCAGTTGTAAAGCCCATTTTTTTTACAACAGTCAAACTAAGGTAGTGGAGCCTTTTCTCTGAATTTTTAACTCAACTTTAGGGGAATTATTTCAAGTGTTTTGGCAGCTGAGAGGTTTTGCTTGGCTTTTCTGAAGAAACAATACTCAAACCAAATATCTAAGTGTTGAAAACAGTGTTTGCTTACCTTGGAAAACCTGCCACGCTTTGATCCAAGCGGGGTTACCGTTCATATCATGTAGCAATTCAATTTGTGCTCACATCACGTTTACAATCAGAACAGATTCAAAGGACTAATCTGTACGTGAAGCAGAGTATTTATTTTTGTGTTTACTGCCGGTTTGCCTTATCTTATTGCTCTCGATCGCCGCGTTGCGATTGTGTACGGGTGCATGTATACACGTTGGCGCGCCTGGTGTTTGGACATTGAGACGTTCATTGTTAAGCTGTCAGAATTGTCTGAGCGGGTAGAGATGGACATCAGTCTATGTGACAGCCAACGATCCAACTGTCATACCTCTCCATAGACATCCCCACTCCATCATGCTGCCATAGAGGGAAGTGGTGGGTAAAGTGATGGAGAGGACGGGAGAGTGGAGGAGTCAGAAGTTAAAAGTAGGCAGAGAATGAGAGATAGTTTGTTTAACTTTAATATAACGCTGGGCTGTAATGTTGAAATCAATATCACAATATTAATAGCCAGATATATAGATATTTTTTACTGAAACATATCACAATCTAGATGTATGAATAAATGATGTATGAACAAAATAATGCAATTAGTTTTGTAAAGCAATGAACTGCTCTGCATTGCTAAGCAACATGCTCATACATAAGATAATATTAAAGTATCGCTTAGCCTAGTTTCAGACCTGAATTGCTGCTAAGATTTTTGACCGCAGTGAATATGTTGTTTTTGAAAGGCTAAACGCCAACAAATATGGAGTGAAGCTGCATATTTCGTTAGATACAAACATGTCGTGAATTTTGGAAATTATTACATCTATCTTTTTTTTGAGTGTTGACTTTTAGACTATAGAAAGCTCTGGAATTATTGGAAATGGAAAATTTAGATCACATGAGTCAGAAACAATCCTCCACCATACGAAATACACATTTTACATACATTCTGTGTCAGGCTTGCTCGGGCATGCTTCGAACTCGTTGTGAGCGGTACTTGAGCGGGAGACAAGGCAACGCTCCAACTTTTTTTAAAGATCCGCTCTGCGCTCCATCTAAAATCCATCCACTCTTGCTCCCCGCTCACTCGCACTCAACTCCGCTCACATGCTCAGACAATAGGATTTTTATTCAAGATCTGGGCACAAAAAGGATCGATTGCAGATATTATTTGAGTGGTGACGTTTTGATACCACTTGGTACTGGGTTATTTCGGTCGATACCCAACACCCAGCCCTAGCAACAAATTTAATTTGTACAAGTTGTTGTAAGTTGACTTACAGAAATAACAACTCTTAAATCAACACATTTCTTTGGATGTCAAAACTGTGCACCGAGCAATCGCTACATGGATTCATTAATTCCATTCATTCCTGTGGAAGTTGCTTACTGGGCTCATCCAGCAAAAAAAGCCTCCGCCGGCTTCCTCACACTCCCACATTCATGGGCCCATAGTGTATGCACAGGAGGGTCCTTCTCCAGCTGAGCCGGTTGAGAGCATGCTTGTCCACGGCTTCTGTTGTCTGAGAGAGCTAACTTCCTGTTTGCGTCCCGCACACATGAATGGGAAGGAAGAATTTAATTATACGCCTGTTATAGACTTTACAAATGTTATTGGACTGAATGGATCAAACTCTTGATCAAATAATACAAAGAGTCATTTAAATTTTATAAAAAAATAAAAATAATAATTCAGCGTTTTACAGCTGTTCCTTTTCAAATGATTGCATACGGGAAAAATGCTTTTTGGGCCAGTGTGCGTCACGCAATGAACGGTGAAGTTGCAATAACCCATGCGGCCACTACGCCAAAATCTCATTAACTACATCACAATTCCTTACGATCAAACACACCGTCCTCAATGTGCTCGGCACCTTCATCTGTTTTGATCTGCAGGATGATGAAACCACATTCACACACATGCACTGATTCATCAGCCACCTGCTCCGTCAGCCCTGGGGGGTTATCAATTATCATTTTCGCAGTCCTTTTCTCACTCCCCTCGCATGGGGCAGGTAGAGGCGGGGTATGTGATAGAGGCTAATAAGAGCCTACAGGTGTAGGAATATCCTATATTGAATAACTCTGAAAAACCAAATGACACATTGACCCAAGCCAGAGAGAAGCTGCTGCAATCAAAGAGGTGGGAGATGAGTGCACACTGCAGCATATCAGACTGCTTTCATTTAGTTTTTGACATGTGCTGTATGTGTAGATAAAACATGAATCTAGTTACGTGGGTTTTAGTTATAACAGGAGTAGCAAGTAGGTCCCTGGGATGTCTGTTTAGTTTCCTCAGTTGTGTGTGTGAGTCTGTACATGTTGTTGCATGCATGAAAATGATTGGTTTACAATGGGGTTAAAGACCTTGACCAACCTCTCGGTCCCTTTATCCTTGATTCAGCTACTTCCCTTCACAGCTCCAGGTTGAGGATGCAGGTTGAGTTTTTTTTCCTGTTTTCTTCAGGAAATAAGCACCCCATTACGTTGACATTGGCCAGTGGTCTTGAGTGCTAGTTCAGCTCACACATGTCAAGATTATTTCTTTTTCAATCTTTTTTGATGTTTCAATAAAACTAGTTTGTCTTGGCTCCATCAAAAGGAACGCAGGTGTCAGCAGTGGACCCTTGGCCTTCAAAATAAAGCTTTTTTCCGCCCTCCAAGGTAACCTTATTGCTTTATCGCCAGCATGTTGCCTTCCATTTTAAAGAGAGGGACTTTCCATCTGTTTCTGGTATGAGGTCCTATATTGAAGTTGGAAAATGATGCGTCTACAACACTGTGTGGCAGTGCAAAATTGGTGAATTATAATTATTCAAATAGAAACAGATAATTACACTGACTAATAAATGTGGCAATCAACCTATAGAAATTAAATTCTCTATGGCTCAGATTTCGTCCGAAATTGTCAGACGTTTAAAAATAAATACGACATCACGTTGTGTCAAGCACATTTACATACCGGCTCCCAAACTTTTGTCAGTCATTAAAGTTTTCGGAACAAGTTTGATTTTTGCATTTTTTCGCAATCGTGATAAGGCAAATGAGGGTTGTTGACCACTCAGAGCCACCATCCGTGCAAACGTCGTCATCCAAAATAGCATCTCATAAATTGAATCACTTCATCTCCCAGCACAAAGCACTTATAAAGAAATAAAAGAATACAGAGATGCAGAATTTAAAGATAGATTGTGGCAGATGATTGCAGAACAGTTTGGAATCAGGGTTGGTTGCAAAACAAAGTGTATAAAGATTAGACAGTAGTGACTGTGCTCTAAGCAGCTAAACGATAGCTTCTTGGTAATGTCATTCATTCATTAGCTCTGTTTGGGACTACCGCTATCCATCGCACCCAAATAATTAATTCAGTTTTGTCTCGTATTGCACATTTTTGGAACAAATACAAAAATAGAGAGACTTAGACCAATCACAGGTCATTTCATTGAGAGAGCGTTCCTATTGGCTGTGCTCCGGTCATGTGACCAGAACTTGGCGTTCCTTCACTAGATTTCACAATGGCAGCGGTGTCACAAACATTCTCATTTTCCAGCTAAACCGTGCACTACAAAATGATTCTGAGAACATCTGAGGAGAGAAATATTCATTACAGTAGGACAGCAGACCTCAGATCAGCTCTTACTGCTTGTTATCCTCTGGTCTGTGAAATCTTGCAGATGCCGATAGGAGCACCGGAGGACACAGGAACATGTTTTTTTTCAGGTTACCTGTTTCATGTACTACTGTCACGATGTAGCGACCGTTTTATAAAAATAACTTTTTTAATCATATTTGTTCCAATCTTGCCTTCTTCAGCTTTAATGACAGCACTCTTCCATTTGTTTAGCAGTGAGTACAGGATGGGAGTGTAACCATCTTGGAAACATCACAAGGAGATGGTGTTAAAGGCCTTGTAAAGGAAGTTCAGAGTTTTGTTTCTATACACATTATAAATGTTGGAAAATAATGAGTGAAAACATGTGAAAGGACTGTGAACGTTGTAGTACTGGATTGTGGAGTTAGACCGTTAAACTGTTTTTGGCCAGTTTTGTGTTCAGGATTTTTTAGGCGGGGCTGAAATCATGGCTCGATGACACACTGGAGTCATCCATAACATGACTCCACCCGTCTTCACAAACGTAGTTTTTGAAAGCCAAAATAGAAACCCAGAATAATTGGCTAGCTCAGTCGGTAGAGCATGTGACTCATGTTGACAGGATTGCGGGTTTAAGCCTCACAATAGGCATTTTCATCACTGATTTTGTATTGTATTGTATTTTTATGATTGTAATCCATCCCATGTCCTATGTATATTTATTATTTTTCTGTAAACTAACTAAACTAAAAATGAATAGTCAGTATGGAGTACCAGGGCCGCGAATGTCTTTGAGACGCAATACTGAGGACTTTTCCATGATTTTGAAAGCTAATTTTATATATTTCAAATTTGTCTGGGTGGTTAGTAACACATTTTTCTGTGGTGTGACAAACCCAGAATGCATATTTATTTTTGCTTTACACAGACTTTAACACCACTGGGTGTGCTTAATTCTGCAAAATTGCCTCATATTCCTCGGCTATAATGTGATTTTGCAAAGTCATCACCTACAAGATGACGACCCATGAAACTGCATACCCACAACTAAACAACAGAAAGTAATACATGAAGATGGAGACTATGAATAGTGTTTAGTGAAAACACATAAATAGCCACTGGTTTACTCGCCGCAGTAGAAAATGGAGTTATATTATGTTAGAAATGAATGGCGAGCGTATTATCTGCTGTGCAATGAGAGGCTGAGATGTAAAATATTACCAGTCAATTGTAGAACACAATGCTGTCCAACAGAGGCTTGTTTGGCTGGTTTTGTGATGTTTGAGAGAATGTTTTTGCTTGTGCTTCAATGATCAACAGTATTGATCCCGTGAATGAGCTCTAATAGCAGATGCAGTCATGTGCATTAGTTCATACTGAAGGCACGAGTCGCTCGCAGTAAGTCATACCTGATCACTCAAGCACACGTCATTCTGACCTTTCTCTGTGATTTGATATGACTTCATTTTCCATGCACACACACACACACACACACACACGCACACACACGCACACACACACACACACAGACACACGTTGCGCTAACACTTACTGACCTTTGTTTGATATGTAACAGTGTGCTCATTTTCCGTAAAAGCCTGTAGCAGCAACAGTCTGGAACAAGAGAAAACATGAATTCAGGGAAAATAGAGGAGAAGAGAGTGGGAGGGCAAACAAAAAGAAACATAAAAGAGAAAGGTCACATGCGGCTCAGAGAGTTAAGATCTCTGCCACTGCCCTCGGCTGAAGTCTTATACAGTAGGTGAGCCCAGGTAAGACCTTTTTCTGAACCATTATTATTTGAAGAACTGCTTGAAGCTCTAAATCTGGGAGGCGCAGAGTAACTGCATGGTGTTCATCATTAATGGCTCCATGGCAGTCTTTGTGCCGATACATCCGTGGTCCCATACGGTTCCAGTGTGTCCACATTCATTTCTGATTTAGACCAACGAGCCACATCTGTGATGAAGTGCCCTTAAGTGCATTTTCTTCTTCGCTTGAGCTCTGTTTTTCTATTTTAAATTCACTCAGCAGAGGTTTTATGGCGCATGTGTTGGCCTGAATGATGTGCTGGTCCTCTGGCTGGAGAGGACCTCTCAGATGGATCATATGCTGTGTTGAAAGAGCTCCGTTGTGGAGTGAAGCAGTTAATTTGTAGCATTTTGATGTATATTTTACTTAAAAGGCTTTGAAAACTTTTTTGGACCGCAGAGGGCTCGCCCTACAAACGCTCTGTGCGACTGAGTGAGTGATGAAGTTACACGATTGGTTGGTTGAGTGTTGGAGTTTCCTCATTGGCCGTTGCTCTTTCAAAATGAAAAGACTGGATCAGTCCTTCGTTTACGTTTTCAGGTGTGTGTGTCAGCGAGTCCACTCACCGGCGGAGTGCTCCTCTACTGCCATTTGTTGTCTGTATTTGCATAAAGTTGAAAAATCTCAACTTTATGCAAATGAGCCCATCCAGCCTGATGCGTCTGGCTCACGAAACTTGGACCAAGCTGTTAAACATAGGTGATATAATTCTAAAATTAAACCAGAGTCAGCAGTATCATCGCCTGTTTCTCGCTTAAAATGTTTTCAGAAGTAGATTTTGGTGGATTGTTTAGACGGAATAACAGAAAGTTTACGAGCAGGCCGCCATGTTATTCCCTTTTTGAAATGGCGAGCAGAAAACCAGGGACCAATCATGTGCATTCCATGGTAGGGTATGTCAGTGCTTGAATGGCCAGTTGAGTGCAGCAGCGCATCCCTTAGTGTCCTCGCCAGACCTGGTGGACAGGCACCGCTGGATTTAATATTATCAACATGACCACTGACTATTTGTGTAACATATTCACAGATGGACCATGCACGGTCCAGCCATAAGTCTTGTTTTCCTCAATCAGATACTTAATATGAGCGATGAGGTCCAACATGCAATTTTCTGCCAAAGTTACAGTTTTTGGTGATTTCACTTGTGGACGGGACTCAGTTAGAAAAAGAGGATGTCTCATACATCCGTGCATGGATTTGACGATATTTGAAGCAAATGTGATCACAGTTGTTGGGTTGTTTGATCACATTGTCAGGCCAGTGCAATCAAATCTGATCAAACCACACCCACACAGTCCTGATGAAGAAGAGGAGCTGAGTTTTGAGCGTTAAACTCTTAACAAATAATACATTTATGACTTTTTAAAATAAAACTTTGATTGTTACTTAGTGAATCATTAATACTTGTATAGTGAAATACTGAAGATTTCAAACTAAGCTTTAAGAGGCTCTCAGATTTCTCAAGTCAATTTTAATATATTTTTATGTTTTTATCTATAGTTATTAGTAAAAATAATTTAAGTTTTATTAGTGTCAAAATGTATTGTATTTAAATGTTGTTGTCATCTTTGACTACGGAGTTCAACTTTTAGATGTACTGTATTTTCTCAGACATCTCTATCACAACATGTTTATGTTATATGTTTATGTTTAAAAAGAATATTAGACAATATATTGTTATCTGATTTTTATTCATCTCAAAATTTGTACTGGCTTTTGTCAGGCATTTTTAGAGGTGACAAACAATTAATTATTTCGAGTAAAATAGTTCTGCTAACATACCTGCAAACCTTGAGACCTCCAAAAAGGGAAGATTTCCAAACCAAAGCAAGGGGTCTGGTGGTCTGGTGGTCTGGTGGTCTGGTGGTCTGGGGGTCTGGTGGTCTGGGGGTCTGGAGGTCTGGTGGTCCTCCCCCAGAAAAAATTGAGTGTCAGAGACGTTGTTTTCTCCATTCTGGAGACTTTTAAAGACTGAAAAAAAAGAAAAAATAAGTACACTGCAACCCGCATTTGTATGTTAAATAGACCTACTTTTAATTTTACTTTTAATTCTCAGGAAAGAAAACAGAGTAATTCGCCCCTCTGGTGTGAACTTGTGTGAATATCTGGTATAAACTAATCATCAGTTTTTACTCTTTTTTTTTTGCCCCTGCTTGAGTATTTCTTTCTCTTAGAACTCTCTATTTCTCTCTCCTTCTCTCATTCACTGAAGGTCCTTTCAGACTCAACGTGACAACGGCACCACTGTGCTCTGAAACCCGTTATTTCCCATGGCTTGGCCACGCCATGATGGCTTTTTGCTACGTCCAGCAAAGCCATTGGGTGCTGCGCGCTGTGATGTGCGGCGAGAGCAGCTCAAACCGTGTTATGTCACGAGCATCTTCTCTACTGGGAAATGACCGGGTGTAGCTGTATAGTAGTCCGGGTGGAAACACTAGGGCTTATACACGCTGTACAGCGCCAGAAACAGGTTGAGATAACGAAAAGGGAAAAAAGTTTAAAGCTTTGTCATAAATCAGGAGAAATACGGGAGAAGTGTGACTCTGGGAGGAAAGAGGGACAGGGCAATGAAAAACGGGAGTCTCACAGGAAAATTGGGAGGGTTGGCAAGTATGTGAATTAATCCAGTCTTTGTCAGTAGTACGTTATATTCTACTCTGGCCTGCATTTTCATCTGACAATTACATTTCAGTTGACAGAGTGGTGGTGTGCTATTCTAGTCTCTACTCTACCTGTATTTACATTTATGTGCTCCCATCTCTGTCAGTTTCAGTTTATATGGTAGTGGTAAATGGAGTTGCCTGATAGAGGAGTGAACGAGAGCGAGAGGCTGTGGGTGTCGTTTGCTCCCACCTGATGCGTGAGAAAAACACTTGTTTTCACTCCTGCCAAATGACGGTCTCTGTGCTCTGAGTGAAAATTTCATCGTTCTGTTCCATCCTTGTCATTAGTTCACCTGCCTCTTCAGCCCGCCCGGTGATTGTCTCTGATTGGCCGTATTTATCTCTGACTACCGTGGCAACCATTAGCGTTGGTGGTGTGGAGAGGTGGCAGTTTGACTAATCAGTTGTATCTGCCCTTGCTCTAATGCTTTGTGTGTCTCTATCTGTGTGTCTGAGTACAACCATATAACAACACTTTTGATTGTGTGTGTGTCTTTGTGTGACTGCTGCCAAAAGGGAAAAAAGCACAGAATTGAGCAATCAAGGGGGTAGAAAAGATGGAAATTTACAGCAAAAAGGACTGAGGAACTGTGCAAAAGGCAAATGGATGCGTTATACAAAGGGAAAGCCAAGCTGCTTATCAGTCCAACTGTCAACGGTCCAGGCCAATCTCAGCCCACTCTTTAGCTGCTTCTCACAGTTCAACCTGGCAAATCACCGGGGTGGTCTCGACAAACTCCCTTTTCACCCTCAAACCTACACAGAATTGGCAAAAATTCATAAAAGCAACAGCTCAAGT
This sequence comes from Sebastes umbrosus, assembly GCF_015220745.1. NCBI lineage: Eukaryota > Metazoa > Chordata > Actinopteri > Perciformes > Sebastidae > Sebastes > Sebastes umbrosus. The sequence continues at coordinate 1,419,277 of NC_051276.1, forward strand.
ATAGAAAAGGGTATATATGATGAATTAAATATAATGCATATCATTACAGACTGAGGAAAATGGCAGTAAAATAATGTTGCCATTGCGCTTCCCTACTCTTCCCTTCCCACATACTGTACTGTATGTCATCATAGAGTAGATAGGTGAAGGTTGCAAAGGAACAAAAGAAAAGCAGATAGTGATAGAGGAAACGGGAAGTGAGGGAGAAGGAGCAGGGAAAATGTGGAAGTTGATAAAGAAGGCAAAAAGGTGTGTGTGGTGGGTAATAAGAGGATAGAAAGATTGTGAGAGAGAAGGCATCTTTATTCTAATATGGCCCTGTCTGTGCCTCTGTACAGCATCCTGAAAAGATGAATTTGCTGCTGTTATTTATATTTATGAATTCATGCCATTTGGCCCAGTGTGAAATGATGGGTCATTCCCGCGCAACAAGAAGAGCTGGTGCTGAATTTACAATCACCCACACCAGCCCGCCCTCCTCCCCGTCACAACCTTCCACTCCCAGTCCTCCCTCTGTCCTTATTCCACATGCCTGGCTCTGCTGAATATGGATGGAGGTGGAGCGGGATGGGAGGAGGAGAGATGGAGACAAAGAGAGAGCGAGAGAGAGAACGTTTCTCTGACTGAGGTTGCTTCTGTCACCAGCTTCTCACCTAAGGAGATGTGGCACGAGAATTAATGGCATTCAGCAGCATGGTGAAATGGCTGCTGGCAGTGTGTGTCTGTGCGTGCAAACTACATGTGTGCAGCAGGTGAGGTTCAGGATTCAATCCCTTGAGAATCTCAATCAGCGAACACACACACACACACACACACACACACACGTTCCGCACACGTTCACTCACACACTCACACACTCTCAGCTGATGATCAGTGACCGACCGAGCCTCTTACCCTCAGAAAAGAAAAATGAATGAGGTTGGTTTAGGACACAGAAAGAGACCTTCAAAGAGTCTCAATTACCACCTGAGTCCTGCTCATTTTTGCTTTATTTAAAACTGCTTGATAGTCATGCAACTGGCAAAACCAAGCTGGCAACTACTTCCATTTAATGTATTGTTTTCATACAAAGTAAAAGCTGTTATATTGCTCTCAGAAACAACTGCAAATAGGGATAATAAATAGACAGCCACATCCCTGGTTTTAATGTGATGTATCGGTGCTAGGGATGCTAATTTAGATTTTTTTTGTTTTTAACCGAGAACCGACCCTCCTTAACCGATTATTAACCGTCAACCGACAAGCCGATTAGTGCGCTGCATGCAGCGGTGCGCCATCTGCAGAGTATGAGCACAACAGACAACTGAGTCTCCAGCTCACCGTCAGGGAGAGTTAGCAGCCACGGTGCTGTGTGTATTGTCGAGGACACATGCAGCCACTTTCCCATTAAGTCTCCACCGCTACATTTAGTTTAGCTGCGAGGTTGTCAGCTGTGTGTCTGCCTGGCGTAACGTTACTCTGTCTGCCCGGTGTAACGTTAGCGAGTGTCCGACAGACCGTGTGTGTGTTGGTGGTGAGTGTGAGGTTGTTGGTGGCGTTCTAGCTGTGAACGTAGCTGTAGCAGTGTGTGGACACTTTATTTGTTGGTGAATAAATGCTACAACTCCTCAGCTCGAGACCCGAGCCAACTTCCTGTATCTGCAACGCTGACTCAGACTCTCTTAAGGTGGGCTGTTAAGCTGGAACAAATGTTCTCCTTAAAGTGACAAGCTGCTCCTCTGAGTTTTGCTCAGCTTTTTAATACATTTTGAATATTTAACCTTTTAACCGATAGCATTAATGGGTTCAAATTCTTAATGTTGGTTAACGGTTAAATGGTTAATTATTAACATCCCTAATCAGTGCTTCTGTAGAACAATGACAACCACTAAAGATGTGCCACTGTTCGTGAGGTGTTTGCTTACTGTAATTGTAAAATGTTGTTTCAGTACAGGTTCTTGTTGAAAGATGGGTCGTAACTTCAGTCCGTATTGGTAAAGAAGTGGCTGTCATGTTGTACAGATATTAAATGATGAATTTAAATGATATTGGTAGATGGATTATTGTTACTACAGTATGCTTGCGGAGTATATAGTACATTTAGTGGTTTAGATCATCACTGTTAAGTTCCAGTAGCCGTCTTGTGGTATACAGTACATGCAAAATAGTTTATATTACCTTAAAGGCTGGTAAAGGGGAAAGTTAATGGGGCATTAAGATCCTAAATGTTACAAAATAATATATAGTAGTAAAAGTCAAGGAAAGCTGTTGTATCATGGCTCAAATATGCCTGTGTAACTTCAGGGCTAGTATTTCACAGCCGCACAAGCCAACTGGAAGCACGTCAACAGCTTTAGTTTCCGCACAATGACATGTTACCTCAGCGTCTAGCTAGCTCAGTTGGTTCCATCATGCCAGGGTTTGGCAAGGGGTGATATTTTATAGACATGCATCAGTTCTCTCCGCCCAAGTCTGCTGACAAGGCCTGTAAAAGTGCATAGTGCCCACTGCTGCTGCTGTGGCTTAAAGAAAAAGTGAGTAAGACTGGGAAGGAGATAGCAGTATGTGAGTATATGTTGCTAGATATCAGTTATGGTAAGGACAACTGTGCCATGCTGAAGTGGTTTTCCATATGACCGGATGAGATTAACCCAAACTATGCACCTGTCGCTTTCTGCTTCTTTATTTGAATATTCCTTTTTATTGTTTCCTTAAGAAAAATGACTACAACCTAAACCATAACAAATAAAATAATATGTAAATATAATAACAAAGAGTAACTGTAAATTGAAAAAAAGTATTCAAAAACAAGGGATGAGAAAAAAATATAATAATAATAATAATACAATTATAATAATTCTAAATAAAATAGAAAAAATGAAATAAAATAAATTAAAACAGATACACAGTATAATAATAATAATAATAATATAATTAATGATAATAAAGACAAACAAATTATAATAATAATTATAATAATAATACAATTATAATCTTCTGAAATAAAATAGATTTAATCAATTTCAACAGTTTAACAATATTATAATAACAATAATAATAATAAGATTAATAAGAAGAACAACAAGAAGAAGAAGAAGAAGAAGAAGAAGACAATTAAATAAATGAATAAAATAAATTCACACACCAGATTCCCAACACCTACTCATATCCCTTTGATCACACCCCCACATTTATTCACCCGCACAGGATAGACACAGAGTACATACTGTGTGTTTAAGACACATTTACAAAAGAGTAAATAAAACTGAATATAAAAATGAGCTTTCTGCTTTTCATGTAACCAATTTTTTCTTTTTTTAATACCATTCTTCTGCTGACACATAAGCCTTAAAATCAGTCGGTCTCTTGCTGTGTAGACCAAGGAGTCTGCAGTCAGTTGCAAACCTTGGTGACAAATACTGCACTTAGCACTTTCACAATAAAACCCTTAAAATGATTTGTGATGAAATGCTTTCAGGAAATGTTCAGTTTGCATTAGCAGTATCTTCACAGTGAAACCACAGATTTGATACGGCTGTAGGGGAGCCAGAGCGCAAATCAGAATACAGTGAAGCAGCTGCAGTATGTTGGATAAAAGTGTGAGAATAGAAGTCAGACTACTGTAAACGCCAAACCGCTGCAACTTAACATGAGCGTTTGTCATAGGGCACAGTGTTGCTGTGTGTGTATACAGTATATATGCAGGCATGCTTGTTTGTTTTATTAGAGGCAGAATGAGGAAATATTAATCATCTCCATGCCTACCCAACATACAGTAGATGACCATGTGTGTGTACTGTATGTATTTGAATGTATAGAATAATATACATTACTGTATTGCCTTTATTGCTTTCCCTCTGTGCACATCTACTTTCTGCTATTATTAGCTGACCCAACTCACTCCTGCACGTATGTAATTATTGTGTTGGTTGTGTATCTACATGTCTCCCTCAGGTATGTACTGTATCTGTGTGTAAGCATGATTATCCACATAAGGTAAAAGTCCTCTTTGGAAATTCATTTGATTGGTTTTGCAGTACATGTGGACACATTATTGTGCCCCAGGAGGGATAATAGGAAACTAATGGCTGCTGCAGCCTCACTTAGCCAGAGGCAGTGCTGTTAGTCTGAACACACAGACTCACACAATCTTTATGTTTGGGGAAGGCCTGTCAAGCACTCGCTGCTGTGATGATGCTAATTTTGTTAAAGTTATTGATTGTTCCGGAATATTCTAAACACTATCTCATAATTATATTTTTCACGAAAGTTTTATGAAGAAAGATATTTCTGCGTAGATATTCTGTAAACTTCCTACAGTGAAACTGTCGAGCTGTAGAGCAGCAACAGTTGAAATTGCTATTGTTCTTAATTGGCTCAAACACGTGCAATTAACAATGATTGCAATCAACAGAGGCAGCCCACAGTTGAGCAGCCCAGTGTTAAGGTATGTTATTATAGTCATTAGTGGTTGCAATTACTATTATACTGCTCTGCACCCTGTATCTTAACCACAGTTTTGCATGTGCTGCCTTTCCCCCGGGAGCTTGTTGTTGTGCCTGCAACTTTACTCATTCACGTCCCTTATTTGTTGTTTTCATGTGACGAAATCCATCTCCATAGCTGTTATTGTCAACTCACAACAAACAGAGAAGGATCAACTTTTTAGACTTTCACATTCTGCGTGCACGAGTGTGGTTGTGTGTTTGTTTGTTTGTTAGGGACTCACAACAGTTGGTACGAGGCTTCCTGGCTTATTCAGGCCGACTGGAAAATAGTGGGAATAATCACTGGGTTTATGGAGATTTACTTTTCTGTAATGTGCAGCGAAAAATATGATTTTATGGAAAGACAGTGGTACATGTGCGTACAGAACCAGGCTTCTTTCCACCGGTGTGGATAGGCATTTCTTAAAGCATGACTTTTATTATTTTAATATATACTATTTATTTTTGTCTAGAGGAAGTGTCCCAGTATTTGTCTGTGTGATAGATCAGCAGCAACAGAGAGATGGAGAGAGGATGAACAACACTGAGTTGTACATATCATTTTCTTTTTCTCTTTTATGGTGCGAGGAGTGCAAACAACAAAACCAGATACCTGAATGCATTAAAACAAAACATTGGCCAACACTCTGCCCCCCCCTCCTCCTTCCCTGCCCACCAGCATCATAATGTAAAACAAATTCGAACAAAGCCTTGTGAAATTGAAATAAGCCTCTCTCGGCATCGGCCTTGGAATTAGTTTATTAGAATCTAAAAGGAGCCTCAAAAGACTTAAAACCCCATTTTCACGGGGAAATTAGTTTTCAGGGAAAGATACATCGTTCACATTTGGAGATGATGAGTTGGTTTTGCACAAAGGGGAATCTTTTTGGCGGGGACTTTTATCAGATCAAGTCGCCACAGGTAGTGGGATGCTAGACGCTTTTTTGTTTGTCTGGCTTAGTTTGCAGATAAAGCTGAGGATAAACAGCTATTTGTCTGTTTAGGCTAATTCCCCTCGCTATAGAAACTTGAGATTGTGTGTGTGTGTGTGTGTGACTGTGTGCATACAAAATTATAGCATTCTTTTGGAGTTGTCAGAAAATGTACATCGATTTTTTTCCCTAAAACTAATACATACGAGTTAAAAAGTGCTTAGTTCCCTTAGTTTCAAACAATCAGTGAGATTCTCCCTGGACTTTTGTATAAAGATGTTTCCGACTTATTTATCTCTATTAATCACTTGCATAATGACACAAATCCACCTTTAGTATCTGCAGAAACTGTGGCAACACCATGCATTGTTTTTTTGAATGCCCTTGCCTGTGGATTTACAGGAAAACCTTCAATATTAAACCGTCAAGAATTCACAAGTTGATGTATGTCAAAAAAAGTACTGCCACTTTATTTCAACACTACAGAATTCATCTATTCTTACATGTTGCAGTGTCTGTTGTGTGTATTGAAGAAGATGGATGGATGGTCACAAATATGACTAGGAGGGAATGGAAATCGGGGAGACTAATGAGCAGTGATGGACAGATGGAGGGAGAGGCTGAGCTGCTTTTTTAGATGGATAGACAGATGGATGGATGGACGGATGGCAGGTTGGAAGAATGCAAATGAATGTGTTTCCAGGAGCTTTGAGGTAGACCACGCTTAGCAGTGAGGTGAGGAAGGACTTTGTTAAGGTGGAAAGATTGAAAGACAGAAAGAGGGATGTAGAGAGTGAGAGCACCTTGTGTGGACCTCAGCCACTGCTTATTGGATTCTCTTCTCTTTCCCCATCTAATAAAGCTCTCCCTCACACAGCGTTCACAGACGAATAACAAAGAGCTTATGGTGGCCATGCATTCATATTTCCAGCCCTACATTTGTATCCGATTATCATTCAGAAAGAAGAAGGCAACTGAAGATGGAGAGACTGCAGGATGGAAAGGGAATTATTTAGTGTATCTCAAATACAGAGCATATTGAATGTATTTAATATGGTAATATGTGTGGTCTACTGCTACTTGTGTGGACCGACTAGCAACACATTTCAAATCCAAATAAAGAATACTATTTATTGTATTGTTTTTTTAGGGGTTTAAGAAAATACTGATACATGAGTATCTCGATATTATGTTGTGCAATACCGATTCTTTATTGACCTCTTAAAAATCTGACGGCCCGCCGTCAGGCCCGGCTGCTATTCGATCTTTCAGAGGTTGTAGCAAGCTCAGATTTAAAGCTATAGCTAGTGAAGGTAGTGGCATCATATGAAACTACAAAATCTAAGGAATCCATCGGTACCAACAATGTCATGGTAGCTTGTCGGGAAGGAGGCTAAATAACGCTCCAAAGTTAGGCTAAATTTTGGCGAGGAAAAACTGGCATGGCCATTTTCAAAGGGGTCCCTTGACCTCTGACCTCAAATATGTGAATGAAAATAGGTTCTATGCATATCCACAAGTCTCCCCTTTACAGACATGCCCACTGTATGCTTATCCCATGCAGTTTGGGGCAAAAACCATGCAACTTTTTGCATGCAATATACATTGCGTGTTATTTTTGCCTATTCTAAAATGTTTTATTTCTAGTGGGTTCTTTTTACCGTTTTCCTAAAATCAAATTTAAAAAATCGCAATATATTGCCTTGCTTACAGTATCGCAATATATTGCAATATATTGAATCGTTCCCCTTGTATCATAATACGTATCGTATCGCCAGATTTTGCCAATACACAGCTCTATTGCTTTTACCTTTCTAGTTGTCCTTAATTGACAAGCGATTCTGCATTAGATGTTAACAAGAAAAGTTTGTTTTTCCTTTCTTGTACTTGTCAATTAAAGTGCACCATGATGGCTCTGATAAGAGCTGTGAGACAGTGAGAGCGTGCTACCTGAAGAGGACTTGCCGATGGGCAGATTGTGGAATGAGTGATTGAAAGGAGATGGAGTGAATTGCAGCTGCTGTAGTTGGCAGTGGGATCATGTCCTCGAGATGAGACTACGTGATGCACACTGCGAGGTGTGGTCGTGTGACATTAATTCACACATTACCATACCTGCCACACGCATCTCACATGGGAGGACATCTGTCCACCCCTAGCTAAGTGTAAGGTGTATGCAGACACACGCACACACACACACACACTCACACACACACTCTCACACACTCACACACAGAGGTGTGAACCACCTCCATCACACTCCTCTCTTCTACTCAAACAGTTTTCTCACTCGCTGACAGACAAGTGGTATTGACAGAAGTATGCAGTCAGGGAAGTACACTTTAGCAGCAGCAGTGTGTATGTGTGTGTGCTTGTATTCAGCGTACAAACAAATGGGTGTGTCTGCCGATGATGGGGTCCACACTCCCAGCTGCCATTTTATAACAGCTTGTAGACAAACTCATTACATCCAACACCTACTCCTCCCATCTTGTGCTGTCCACTGTGCACTGTGTGTGTGTGTGTGTGTGTGTGTGTGTGTGTGTGTGTGTGTGTGTGTGTGTGTACGCTGGAAATCATACATGCAAGTCAAGTGTATGGTTTGTAGTATTTTACCCGCAGTTGTCTACATCAGAGTCATGTTTGTGGAGTGACATGAGGTGACAGCTATTGTGTGTGTGTGTGTGTGTGTGTGTGTGTGTGTTTGAACCATGTAGCTCTTCTGAATGAGCGAGGGGCATCCATTCTTTTTTTTAATTTACATTTTCACTGTGCCCAAGTGAGGAGCAGCGACTCCATCAGTGATAGTGTTTTTCCCAGGGGAAGACACCTAAGAGGGCCCGGGCTCCAGCGTTTGTTGTCAGCTTGAGAAGAAGACAGCCAGACTGCCAGCCTCTGACAGCCCACATCCTCGGAACCTGTCGAAAAGGTGACACCCAACTCCACCAAGTCTCAGGCCATTGTTGCTGCTGCAGACCTCTTTCCAGCTTTTGTGTTGTAGACACTGGAGTACAGATGTCCTCATTTAGAGAGACCTCTCAGATATGGGACTGTGTCACTAGCCGTGTTTCCATTCACATATATTTTTGAAGTAGCGCCTTAGAAAAGCTGTATGGAAACTTCAAGATTCTATCAAATTGACTCAATAGCTAACACAAAGTTTTTACACTCACTTGAGGTGGTTTTGCCTTCGAGAAAGAGTTGAGCGCTAAATAGGATATTGTGGCATGCGAGCATTTAACTCATATGACTGATCAGCTTTTCCACTGTCGCCATCTTCCCAGATATTCTCATAACGTGTGAATGCTTGCCTTTGTCTCCGAACAACATGAAACATATTCCTGAAGACCACTCTCTATTTTTCTATTGTAGATAGTTAGATTAGGTTTCTGGTTCACAACCTCTACTTCTTCTTCTACTCTGTTCACTGGAGGATTACAGCCATGTGTAGTCTATAGCGCCAACTTCTGACTAGGGATGTCACGTGAACCAAAATTCTAAAAACCTGTCGGTACTCGTTTTCTACAGTACCGAAGGTACCGTACGATGGCTGCAAGGTCCGAAATTAACACCCGCCAAGCGCAAATGCAGCTGCTTCTGTCCTCTCTCTGTCGGAGTTTGACACACACACGCACACACACACACAACAGCGCCATGCAGCAGCGAGATCCGGAGATGCAGATATCCTCTATGTTCGAGAAGAGGATTCACTCGTAGGGGGAAAAACTGAACTGAACAAACTGATCAGAGATCCTTTATTAATCTGTTTGAGAAGAGGATTCACTTGTGGGTGAAAAACTGAACTGAATTTAACAAACTGAATTTCTATCTTTTGTTGCTCATTGCTAAGCACTTAACTCCCCAGACCCAATAAGTTTGAACCAATCCAACAGCATCCAATCAAGTTTCAGGAGAAAACCATGAAGAACTAACGTTCTGTTACTGAGCACCAGATGGATCCAGTTACTCTGCTGTTAAAATGACGTTACATTTGGTGAAGCGTGTATATGGCTTGTTTAGGACTCGAGACCTGAGTTGGGACTTGAGTCACAGACTTGAGACTTACTTGCGACTTGCAAAACAATGACTTGGTCCCACCTCTGGTAGCCTTTACCCAGTGAAATGTCACCATGTCAGTGAATTTAAACTACTGCTTGCAGTCTGAGGATATATATAGACACATGTACACATTACATGGGATTTATTTTTTTATTTTTATTTTTTTTACCGTGGTATCGAATTTAGTATCGAGAATCGTGGAAAATGACTGGTATTGGTTTCGACTACTAGATTTCTGGTATCGTGACATCCCTACTTCTGACCAAACTACGCTGTAGCCGAGTTTATTCACTCCAAACCAGTTGATGAAAACACGCCTCGTTCACATTTCTTTTTGCGACTTTTCAAAAGTTTGCCTAAAATTTGCTTGACAATTGAATGGAAACAACTACTGCAATGGAGGAAGTTGTTCTTTGTGTAAACAGTCTTCGCTTTGAGCTCTTGTAGCTACTACAAAGTCAAAGTTTGTGGTGTAAGAAAATGATATATATATATATATATATTATAGATTATGAAAACATCACAATATAACGCCTTGCTTACAGTATCGCAGCATATCACAATATATTGAATGGTAACCGTTGTCTCATGATATGTATTGTATCGGCAGATTCTTGCCAATACCCGTCATCAGAGTTGGAGGTTATTCACAAATGAGTGGTAACCGCCTGTATAATGTGCAGCCTGACATTTAGAATTGATTCCTACATACGATGTGGCAGTGATTGCTGTGATGGATGATCATGGCTTACTATTGTAATTAGTTTAGCATATTTGCCATTTCTGCTATTACTGGATTGTCTATACACACACAATACACCAAATTCTTACATATACATTTTTAGGAAAGAAGTTCAATTTGTAAATACGCTTGTAAATAACCAGTTAACATGAATGTTTTAGCTGTTTATGCTTTGGACACACTGCATGCGTGAAAGGAGGAGAGAAGAGTGAGGCTCTCATTAGAATAACAAAGGGTTTATTATGTTGGTTGCTATTACCTCCGTCCATCACTGCTCATCTCCTCATTTTGCTGATTCATAATTAACATTTGAAATATTCATGTTTTTCAAAGAAAGACACCAAAATTCTGATGAGGAGTGTTTGTGTTGAAGAGTCAGCAGGAGGCTGAATGCTACTGTTTCTAATTGCCATGTACAGAATGTACTGTTCTTGGTGTGGTCGAACATTAGTGTAAATAAATAGGTTTGTTTATTGTGGTAAATTGTGTTTATACAAATAAAAGCATTTGAATACTAAATAAAAGGGACATGTTCATTTTGAAAAAGCAAATAATGGATTAAAAGTATTGGCAGGACATCCTTGTGGTCAGCGGTTCTCCTCCACATTTGTTGCATGTGCCCTCTTCTCGTGGCCTCTCTCTACTAATGACTATCAGAAATGTATAAAATACATCCCCCAAAAGTATTGAAAATACACAAAAGTCAGGTAATTATATTAGTACAGCTTGTGATATCCATGAGGTAGATTCAATTAGTCAAAACAAAGCAGAAAAAAGCGTAAAGAGTAAAAATGATAAAAGAAAGAAACATCTCAGACAGAGCTGATGATGTGGAAAAAAAAGAGCACCAAAGGAGTCAGAGGATAGAGAAAGAGGGAGAAGCAGGTTCCTACTGTACTCTTTACGTATTAGAAGCTGAGCCTCCCCCCTATAATGGGACGGGGGGATTAGGGGGATAATCCACCATGTCTTTTCTTTTCCTGCCATCCTCGCTCTTTTTACCTTTCCACTAATTTTCTCCCTCTCACTGTTCGGTCGCCACGAGACGCAGACAAGACAGCGCTAAAGAGAGAATCAGCACAACAATTAGTGTGCGTGCGTGTGTGTGTGCGTGCGTGTGTGTGCTTGTGTGAGACAACTCCAATGGGAGAATCTGAGAGGCTGAGAATAATTAGCTGCAGTCTAATGCCAGGTCAGCCTTTTCTGGCATCAATCTGTATAGCGAGCTTTGTGTGTGTGTGTGTGTGTGTGTGTGTGCGTGTTTTGTTTATGGAATATCATGGTGTGTTTCTTAACGCGTGCTTTCCCTTGCATGGTCTAAACTGTTTACGTTGAGGTGAACGCTGGCAGAAAACATTGCGGTAATAGAGTTTATTCTTTCCCACTGCCCTTGACCAGTCTCTTAACACAAAGAGCAGGCAGATAAGAGAGGATTTACACACAATACTGAAGCCATTAGCGTCTGTTTTTTTCTCTGCCTCTCTCTCTGGGGTTTCTTGTGTGTTATCAGATCCACTGGGATGTGTGGATGGCAGATTGAATGTCCACAGCCATGGAAAAGGCCAAGGATGTCTAACCTCCTATTCACACGCTGCTAGCCTCATCAACAGAGGGCCCTTTGTCCCACAGCAGTCAAGGAGATGGACAGTACAAGATAATTGCATTCGGACAATAACTGTCTCCTCTGTTTGTTTGAATGTGTACAGTCTCTTTGGGATGAAATGGTAGATGAGTGTGTCTGCGTAGGAGGGAGGGAGGAGGGGTGAGTGATTCTGTGTCTTTGTGCTTCTCTGAATTTCTCTATCTGTATGCACGTATGAATGAACGGCCTCGATAAAAGATTGTTGGAGCTGTATCCAATAGTGAGCTGTCATCGACTATCTCAGAGGTTGAATGCTGACTGGCGAGGACCAGACAGTGAAGTCATAACTTGACTGATAAGATTCTTCAGGAGCTGCTATTAAATCCAGAAAACCAGCAGGAAAAGGCAGCAAAGAAGCCGAATGGATGTGAACGACAGGGAACGGTGCTGAATGGCAGCATCTGAACTATCAGCGCCCATAGACGCTCACTCATTTCCTCCCATGATGTCATTCCTCTATGGTTCAGGTGCGCTCTGTTGAAATACGAGAGAACATCATCACATGTTAGAAAGATGTGTGCAAGTGTGTTCAGAGATGTTCTCCATCCGCTATGTAGGAGTGTATTTTTGTTCCATAAACACAACAAATGTTGACGTATTTTACGTTAAACTATAAACCATACACACCCTGAGCATGTGAGATCAGACAAATGTTTTTTTTTTAAAGTAGACGGTATATTTTTGGCATCATTGGGTCAAAAATTCCATGATAACCTTTCAGCATATTGTAATTCAAGTGTTCTGAGAGAAAACTAGACTTCACCTCCTCATGAGTCTGTTTTCATGGTTTAAAAAGTCTAACCCGGGACGGAAGACTTTGGCCAATCACAGGTCATTTCATTGAGAGAGCGTTCCTATTGGCTGTGCTCCGGCTGGCGGGCGGTGCTTGGTATTTCTTAAACTGGTCTCAACATGGCTGCCGGGTCACAAACTTTCTCATTTTACAGCTAAACAGTACACTACAAGATGATTCTGAGAACATCTGAGGAGAGAAATCACGGCTCTCATAGACAGCAGATGGACAGCAGACCTCAGATCAGCTCTCACTGCTTGTTTTCCTCCCGTCTGTGAAATCTTGCAGATGCCGTCAGGAGCAACGGAGGACACAGAGGCACATGATTTTTTTTTCAGATTACCTGTCTCATGTACTACTGTCAGGATATAGAGACCGCTTTATAAAAATAACTGCTGCTTTAAGGGAAGTTTTGAAGCCTTGAGTTTGTAATTGCTGTCACTGTACAAGAGCAAGAACTTGGGTGGAGCTGAGTGTGACGTCAACATCAATGACACACCTGTTAATCAAACAAACACAGCCCTTAATACTGTATATCCCTATTTACTATTCAAATAATATGACATTAGTTAATATACATCTCAATAAAATGCAGTCCAGTTCAACACCACTACTAACTGTGACCTCAATGCTAAAACATAGAATTGAATAAACACATGTACAGTTTGACAGTGTCATCAAAACCTGAACATTACAGGGATCATAAGAGTAGACTTTATCATAGAATAGTTGTATTGGATTGACTGCACAGGTGTACCTAATAGAGTTCCCTCTGATTGGCGAAATCACAAAAGGATTGCACGTTTATTAATGCATTTATATATTCATTTGTTAGCCTGTTTATGTATTTGTTTGTGTGTTGTTGCAGATAGCACCCATCTTACATTACAGAGGTAATGTGTTTTAAATTACTTTAGCTTTTAACCTTTGTTTGTGGATACCAAATATAAATCATGTATATATATTATATATATATATATATATATATATATATATATATATATATATATATATATATATATTATATATATAGTAGTATCTATATTACAAATGAAAGTAAATAAGTGAAAATGTTTGGGTGAACTTCCCTTTGACCCAAAGCACATTGCCTAATCTAGTCCCTAGCTGTAGGCAACAAGGCATTCTGTATTAGATCCACTTCACAGCTATGCAGTCCTGCTGCTTAATGTACTTCTTAAGGCATAGGACGGGGTGGATGGGGGTGGGGGTGGGGGGTTAGATTGTTTGGTTTTGTAATGAATAGAGTGGTCCGGGGAACGTCAGCCACTGTTGTCAATTATCACTACTCTCTATGAGCCATGCTTGACAGAGAAGAATCACAGCCGGCGCCTGGATCACTTTCTCACTCACTCCGCCTTTCCTTCCTCAGTCTTTCTCCCATTCATTCTCCCGAGCTTCAGAGTCCCATTGTGCCTCCGTCTCTTGGCATCCCCTCTTTCTTTCCTTTCAGACGTTCACCCACTCCATTTAAATCTTGTTTATTCTTGGCTGCACCTTTTTTAGTTACATTTTCAGTATATAAATATATTTCTCGTCATTCTAGTATTCCTCTCCCTATTCTCTCCTCTCCTCTCCTCTCCTCTCCTCTCCTCTCCTCTCCTTCTCCCTATTCTCTCCTCTCCTCTCCCTATTTTCTCCTCTCCTCTCCTCTCCTCTCCTCTCCTCTCCTCTACTCTCCTTCTCCCTATTCTCTCCTCTCCTTCTCCCTATTCTCTCCTCTCCTCTCCTCTCCTCTCCTCTCCTCTCCTCTCCTTGCCGTCATATCTTTTTCTCCACAGAGGGTGTAGTGGGGTTGACAGGCAGTGAGCTCACAGTTGTAACCTCCCTGCCACCATGCCAGGCGAGGCGCCACTTGAGGGTCTGGCTGCAGATTGAATAGCTCCCAGAGATGTCATATTCAGACAGCCTCCCTGAATTACATTTCCTGGTCTTCCTGCCTTGTTGCCTGCACGCCTCCACCAATCAAATAGCCCGGGGTTGCCATGTGGCTGCCCACTCTACTCTCCCTGTATCCCCCCTCCCGCTCCCCCACTCGCCATCTCTGGGGTGTGTCCCTCACAGAAATTATTCCTTCACCACTTGTCGGGCGATCCAACCACTGCGAGGCAGACTAGCAGATGGGCAATCTGATTGGCTGTCAGCTTCTGTTTATTTCCTGGTTGTTGGGATGTCAGATGAGATAAAACATTGTTCTGCTGCATTTGTCATGTCCTCTCTGTGGGGTTCATGAGAAATGAGAAAAGTTGGGGTTATAGGACACGTAGTGGAACAGATTGGCCCACGGCTGTCAGACGTGTCACTGCATAATTCTTTACGATACATTTTCTTATTGACCACCTGTCTTTGTTACACACTTCATAGCTATTATACCTGCCACGATTCACCAATGTCATCAGAACCTAATAATCCATAATTGTGGAAAAAGCACCATAAATTATACAATTTGGCAGCAAATGATGACTTCTTTCAGTGCAGACATTAGGTCACTCGCAAACTGTGCTGTAAAAGAAAATTTGGCAAGAAAATAATGATCTTAACATTTCAGTAAAAACAATTTCTTGAAAGTGTATACAATATATAAACCCACAGGAGTTCAGCTGAAAAATTGAATAATTATGGCATGTGTTTGGCCCAGGCCAGTGATCCTCATTGTGGTTTCCTTGTTACTGTGTATGACCTGATGTGGCCAGAAGGTGGGTTATGTGAGCTGGAGAAGGAAAGAAGCCCGTTGAGGTTTTATTGTGAGGGAGTGGAAGAGAGCCTCGGCTCATATAGCTGTCCCTCCATAAATTGATTAATGAGGAACAGCTTCATGTGGAAAACAGAATGGATCACACACCACACAGGTACACACATGTGCACACAAAAACACACACATGGAAATACTCATGTGCACACGCACACAAGCATCCACGTGCACCCTCTGGAAGTGAGCAGAGTTTGGCTTTCAATGCTAACAAACAGGTGGTGGATCGGACATTCATACCGACACACACACACATATACATAAACACGCACACGCGCGCACACACACACACGCACACACGCACACACGCACACGCACACGCACGCACGCACACACACACACACACACACACACACACACACACACACACACACACACACATACACACACACCTCAGGTGGTGGATTGAGCTCCCATGCTGTGTGGATTTGTATCAAAGCCGAGACATAAAACTGAACTGGCAGACTGGGAGCCGTACCACTCCAACCCTCCAGTCTGCTGCTTTGGGTAGACTTTCTGTACGTGTGTGTGTGTGTGTGTGTGTGTGTGTGTGTGTGTACATGGTTGTTTAAGTATTCGAGAAAATAATGTATGCAAGGAAGTGATTTTCACTTGTGTATTAGTGTGTGTCTTTGTACTCAAAACTTCTTTTCTATTCAGATTTTGGCTCCTGTTTTTCCGATCAGCCCTCCAGCTTTAGGTACAGCCCTCTCTCCGTCCGTCCTTGAATGTAAGCTGGATACTGGAGGGTGCTGAAAAGTTGTTGGATTACAGAGAGCATTATTGCGGGTTGAAATATGTTAGTCTTTATTTGGGTGCATTATCACCCTGCACAATTAGGATTGTCTGAATTCACTCTGCATGACCTCACCTCGCATGATGGAGGTGATGAACGAAGCATGGTCAGGTTTTTACTGTGGTAATGAGGCAAAAAGGAGCCATGTGCACAACCGCTTACTCATGCACATATATGTTCACACACATATGGTGAAGCGCATCTACACAAGCATGTCATGTACGCGGATTCACAGTATGCTGATTGTTACGGAGGCATGCAAACATGCTCACATGTCACTGTAATGCTTATTATGGTTGTTTATGACGGTGGAAATTAACATTCTCTCTGGTTTTGTCTCTTAAGGGGGGGATGATACGGACTATAAATCTACTTGATCTGCGTACAGTGTCACGGCGTATTACACACCCTTAAATGTGGCTTCGTCTTGCAGTGACAGCGATACCACATCATTGCGTCTTAACACACACGCAAACTCGCACACAGTTGGCGTACAAATCCCAGCTGCATAGCTCCCCGTGTAGCCTGTCTCCGGCCCATGCTGAGTGTGTAATGAGCAGAGCTTGAGTAAGATTAAGGCAGATATTGTATGGCGTTGGAGGATTGGTTTCACTTTGAGCCTTGGTATTGTGGCGGAGCGCACTCCAGTGCTTCAGCTGGCAGGCTGAATGACCAGCAGGATCCCCACCGTTAGGCTGCTGTCATTTGTCATAGCGTTTTACTCGACACTGCTAATGTGTTTCGTGGCAAACACGTACCACACATCGGGGGGTATTTTTTCTTTGGAAATGAGAACACTGTCGTAAACTGTAAGGAAGCGCGCTGGGATGATGACCATGAAAGGATGAGAGGCAGCGTTAAAGAGAAAAAGATAGTAGGGATCGAAGGAGGGGTTGTTTGGGAAGAGAAAGGGGATATGTGATGTGGTTTGTTGGCTCCCTGTGAAGCACATGAAGAGGGTAGAGGGGAAGTGAGAAGAAGGTGGTGTTATGGGGGGGAGGAATCAAAGAGTGCACAGAGTTTAGAGAGCGGAGAGAAAAGGAGGATAAACGGAAACAGAACGGCTGAAAGACAGGAGAAGAAGACTGGATGCTTAAATACAGGGGTGAAGAGAAAAACATGGAGAGGGAGGGAGAGGAAGAAAGAGAGGGTCCAAGGACTGTTGTCATCTGGAATCTATAGAGAATGGATGGGCACCATGAAGAGGCTATAATCACATCCATCAACAACACTGTCTATTAAAGCCTGTTCTTCTTCTACTCTTCTCGTCTTCCTCCCTCTGTCTCTCCAAACCACCAGCCGTGGTCAATTCTCCAGCACACTAAATAGAAGATCTTTGTGGGGATGATGACTATAATATCAATAGTTTTGGGAAAAGAAAGAGAACAAAGGCTATACATCTGGTTCCCCATCCTCTTGAACTGCATCCTCTTCCTTGTGTTCTCAGGTGAATGTACAGCTCATCGACATTCACTCTTTTACAAAGATGGACGGAGACGAAACCAGAGACAAAGGAGAAAGTGATTAACCTCTACACCAGTGTTTGGAGTGAAGTCATTATTACGTCTTTAAGTTTTGTTATGTTCATATACTGTACATACAAATATAAGAGAATACAACTTCGATGTCCACCAAAGTGGAAAATATTCTTGGCACCCTATCAAAACACACAGCACTAACCACAGTACTGACAATAGAAATACACTATGTAATGATATATAATACACAACCTTTGAGAAAAATAGGCTACCTAATGAAAGGGGAAAAAGTATTATCTTTATCATTTTGTTTTTTTTCCCAATTAGTTTAGATTTTATGTCCCCACGCACTCAAACGTTTTTTATGTCTTAGACCAAACTTTCAAAATGTAATCATAATACCAATTAAGCATATGCTTACTTTAATTTATACTCTCAGATGCCATTGGAACTATTTGTATTCTGAAACTTTTCAACCAAATTATCCCATCTGTAGATTTATGCACTTTTTAATGATGCCGCACAATTTTATATTTTATAGCAAATTGTTTCGCGGACGCCCTGGAAGAGTGCCATGGACCCCACTTTCAGAATCACTGTTTTATACAGTTCAATGCAAGAGGATGCTGGCCACTGCAGCTGACAATAAAACTGTGTTCACATTAATAGTTCAGAAAATATCTCCAATAATTCAGAGTGAAGGGAAAAATGGGGAAAAAAAGTACAAAAGTGCTGCTGAGCATGCACCACAATCTAAGTAGGGGGGAAATCATATTAAACAGAAATAATAAACAGAAAAAAGTGTGAAATTAGTTTTTGTATCACATCAATTCAATTTTTTTATAGATCAGAATGAACTGCTAATTTGCCAGACCTTTTGGGGTGAGTGAGGGGACAAAAGAGATGAGAATGAGCCCTATTTTTACAGTACTGTATATACAAGCACCTAAAGTCCCCTGGACCCCCCCCCTCCGTCTGTCTCCTCCCCCATTCTCCTCTGTCCTCCTCTTGCCTAAGCTCTGTCTGCTTAGCCAGTGATAAGCCACTGGAGCGTCGCCTGCTTGAGACTGCTTCAACAAATTCACTTTGCTGTCAAGCTAATAGGATTTTGTTTCTTCAGCCCGTGCTACAGTATAGATGGCATCTTTGGACATAAGGAGAAAGAGATGAGGTTTGGTGATGAAGAGGCATTATGAGAGAAAGACAGCAACTTCAAGGGGGATAAACTACACTTCTGTCTCCCTTTCTTTCTTACCTCTCGTCTTCCGTCCATCCCCCCCTCCTCCTCGTCCTCCTCGTCCTTCTCCTATAGCATGAAAATCTCCTCAATTTTTCTTGGCGTGGGATCAAACAGTGTGTTCCGTTGGGGAATTCATTTTGGATTCTGGCTTTTTCAAGGAGTGTTTTGGCCAATGAGCTGGCGAGCCAAGCAACATCTGTTTTCATGAATACCTAATGGCCGTGTGTCACCAGAGTCAAACACATGCACTGAGAGACGCTCCCACTGTTATTACCATCATGGTTATTTAGCCACCAGTTTCTCATTAGGATCTTTTCCCTTTTTCGTCCCCATGGAGGAAACAATTGGATTAGCAGCTAGTTTTTACACTATATGCTAGGGCCCTCTGCCTATATACTACAAATGATTTATTTTTCAGGTGGATGTGGGGGTTTTATTTGTACTGTGTGTTGTCTTGGTAAGGTGTGATGCTTTAATAATATGATAACACCACCAAGGGAATAGGAAGGCATTATGTACTGTAAATCAAACAGGACAATTCAGTGATAATATCCAGTAGGAGAGGGTGTTAAGGTATAGAAATGAGGTGCCTGTATTAAAGTAACAGAATTGTTTTTGCCTAGTGTTTTGTGTAATAATAGTTTCTTAGACCGTGCCACTGTTTTAGGTTGTTAAAGTGCGACCCTTGCTTATGTTGCTATGGCTACAGTGGCAGACAGAGGGTCTCCAGACGTCAGAGGTCAAGAGTCAGGGTTGATAGTTACCAGGGTGAGGAGCAACTCTAAGCAAAACTTAGAGTTTTTATTACATGTGGAATGAAATATGAAACTCACATATATTCACCTTTTCTAGTTGACTTACCGTACAGCGCTCTGACCTCATCTTGGCAGTATTTGGAGCCCTGTTTTCCTGGAACAACATTTTCCAACTGAACAATTATATGTGTATGTGTGTGTGTGTGTGTGTGTGTGTGTGCGTGTGTGTGTGTGTGTGTGTGTGTGTGTGCGTGTGCGTGTGTGTGTGTGTGTGTGTGTGTGTGTGTGTGTGTGTGTGTGTGTGTGTGTGTGTGTGTGTGTGTGTGTGTGTGCGTGTGTGTGTGTGCGTGTGTGTGTGTGGGGTAGTGACGATGGTTCTACTAGACATGCTGAACTAGTTTCATGGACGACCTAACGTCTCGTAAAGTGATGAGACAGAGTGTGACGACGTGATCCGGCATAGCTGTGGTTGTAGTGTGGTTGTCGCGCTCCATCTCTTTAATGCTCTCTTTCCTTTCACACTCCTCCTTTTTTCTGTGTTTTTTTCTCTCTCTACTTCTCTTGCGCTTTATACACATTGCATTCTGCTCGTGTGTTTTTTTTTTTAAGCACAATGTAGTCGAGGGCAGTCGTAGCGTGGTCTACTCACGTCGGAGAAAAATCTAAAGTATTGTAAGTTGAGGAAAAGAGTCCGTACTGCCTGAATGACAGGAGCTACAATGTGTGCAAAGGAAAATAAAAGAATGACGGAAGCCACACTGGAAAGCACACATTTTCCCCCATCGATCAGCAACCCTGTCCAGTTCGGTATCTACTGTTTCTGCTCTCCCTCAGTCTTTAGAACAGTGTGAGTCCATTGATCAGGCTTTGTCATCCTGGTGTGTGTGCTAGTACACCAGTGTTCCTAATGAAGCCGAGTCCGCCCGGCCGAGCTGCAGGAGCAGCGAGCAGCAGCACCAAAAACGCAACAGCTCATTCGTTCTCAACAGGAGCCGACTTATGAGGCAAATTCAGCGTAATTAAAGCCAGTCTGTGTAATTGAAGCATTCCTCTCTCGATCATAGCGGCGAGGAAATTACACGCCGCAATATGACTTGTTGGGCCATTGTACAGCATTTGTTGTGGTATAATTCAGTGGCCTCCCACCCTCTCATCCTGTCCTCCCCCGTTCTATCTTCATCCCCCTTCTCCCTTCCTCTTCATATCCATTAGCCTAATGAACACCCTGCAATTTCCTGCCACCGGGACAAACACGCTACACAGTATTGTTCTCCTCTCTTTTCTGTGTGTATGCACATCCATGTGGCACTCCCGCATGTGTGTACCGGTGTGTTTGCATGTGTGTTTGACAGAGAGAGCGGGCGGCAGAGAACGTAAGCTCTCATTAAAATAGATGGCGGTAATCAAAGTGCAGAGCAATTAGCCATGGCTGAGTGGGCGGGAGGGTGTACACTGTGTGTTACCGGGTGCCATTGTGTCAGGCCTATTGGTAAACACCGTGATAGTTCACCTCTCTCTGCATGTGGACACGGAGCAGAAGAGTTACGATACGCAGCCCCGAGGGGCACGCTCACCTCAATTTATCACCGTCAGACCGCCTGTTTTCTTTAGTGTCTGAAACAAGATGCTGTTATTACACTAGCTGCTAGTTATTGGTTGTGTTATCTGCTCTTCATAATGAAATGCTATGGTGTATTTTTGACAGGATTTCAGAGAAATAGGAGCCTGTTTCAAAAACAAAAAGCAAAAAACTATGCCTGTCGATTAAAATATTTAATAATCACAAATTAATCACATTTTTTATCCGTTCAAAATTTACCTTAAAGGGAGATTTGTCAAGTATTTAATACTCTTAACATGGGAGTGGACAAATATGCTGCTTTATGCAAATGTATCTATATTTTTATAGAAAAAATACTGAAATCATAAGATGGCAAACTGCAGCCCAACAGGCAACAACAGCTGTCAGTGTGTCAGTGTGCTGACTTGACTATGACTTGCCCCAAACTGCATGTGATTATCATAAAGTGGGCATGTCTGTAAAGGGGAGACTCGTGGGTACCCATAGAACCCATTTACATTCACATATCTGGAGGTCAGAGGACAAGGAACCCCTTTGAAAATGGGCTAGAATGACTAGGTACCAATGGATTCATTAGGTTCTCTAGTTTCATATGATGCCAGTATCTTTACTGTAGCTTCAAAAGCTAACCCGCTACAACTTCTTAAAGATCGATTGCCTTAATGTGTTAAAACAAATTGGCGTTATCACATTAACTTTGACAGCCATAAAAAAAACATTTATCAAATTCATTTCCTTCCACTTTTGATAGCTTTTTAGAAATGAATGTCTCAATAAAAAAGAAAGCATTTGCCAGTTTAGAATCCACTTCATTGGAGCCTTGTGGTTAACATGTACACCATATAACCGCATCGTAGTGAAACCAGTAGAGGTTCTCTTTGTGATCACACGGCTGGACTGTATTTACTTTGCTTTTTTGGGTACAAACCAAAGTTGTGTGCTATAAATTGTGAGTTTTCTGCAAAATCAAAATACACAAGCCTAATTGAAGCTGTGGATGCCATAATCAAACACATGTACATTGTGCTGAGTGAGGAGTTTTAAGTAATTCCCCCCCACTCTACCTAACTGCATGCTTTATAAACAAAGAGAGACACAGAGAAAGCAGATGCGTCTGCTGCTTTTATTCCCCACAGTGACATCTATCATGGGCAACCATCTCGAACCTAACTGTTCGTCTCACATGGGCAGAGCTCCACTAACTTTCTCTTGCACTCACACGCGCACACACACTTGCACAGGCACAAACACCACTGTGTCAGCGCCGACCTAAGGCTGTAAGTCTTATCGCCATCTGCCACGGGGCAGTGCTCATCTTCTCCTGAGTTATTTATTGTGTTATGGCTGCAGTGGGCTGACCGTGGAGGCAGATAGGGGCATGGCATTGCTTTACAGAACGGCTTTGCTTTCCAGTTGTTCATTTACAGGTCAGTGTCTCACTTGCGTGTCCTCTAGGAAGCTGCTAAGGTGCAACTGGGGAAGGAGCCGCAGATGCAGAGTGAAGAGCTATGAGAGATCCACATGTGAGCGATGTCGGGCCAGTTTGTTTTCCTCTGGAGCTGCTTTAAAATGCTGTTTGTGCATGTGCATCACGGAGGCTCGTCAGCGTCGGCAAGGCAACAGGCTGTCCATTTGGATGGGCT
Organism: Sebastes umbrosus; assembly: GCF_015220745.1. Lineage (NCBI taxonomy): Eukaryota > Metazoa > Chordata > Actinopteri > Perciformes > Sebastidae > Sebastes > Sebastes umbrosus. The sequence goes on from NC_051276.1 coordinate 1,442,172, forward strand.
TAAAGTGAATAACTGCCACTTAACCTCACAAAGTGCTTAGTTGGCTTTTCCCCCTGGTTTCTGATGGACAAATCAGCTGGTTTGTGAGGGACACTTGTTTTTGGAGATGGTGAAATTGTTGGCTGATGCTGTACGTAATAACAGCCATGAGTTTACAGTTGGATATATATCTCCAGAAGTCTTATGCACTTTTGAACTCAATATTGTTTAATGTGCAGCTCTAGAACTGCTAAATGGCCGTTTGCTCAGAGTAGAACTCCTGCCGTCTCTATATTGAAACTTTTGCCGTTTGTGGAGTACTAGAAGTGTTTTACTCTGCAATTACAGAATACTTAGAGCTGGATGAAATGCTTCAAGCATTTAAAGAAGCCAACCTCCACTGAGGATGAGAGGAGACGGCAGCACATATCAGGGCCTTGATGTTTCTGCTTTCCATTGGCTGTGTTGACCTGAAAAGTGTGCTCGCCTCTCCTCTCCCAGACAAACAAAGAAACAAAAGCACAGGTTGGACAGGGAAGTCGAGGATGATGGGCATTTTACGGCTCCAGTTACGACCCCATCGGCACATTTTTGAGCAGGCCGACGACAAGCTGCTGGAATGCCCCGCAGTTTTGCAGAGTCGTTTGAAAACATGATTAACGGCGGTGGAACACAATAGGAATGTGATTCTCATTTGAGCGGTGGGTACGGCCGGCTAGCCTGGGAAATCATCCAGGCCCTAATTGCTGAAGCAGACCCTGATTCAGACGACTGGAACTTACACACACACACCAACCGCACACAAATACACACGCTCAAACAGATAGGGATAAAAAAGTGTATCTGCTCGGCTTCTGGATTTATAATTTTGTATTCTTATCATAACAATAAACAGATATGGGATATGTCTGTGAGCTCTTTGTCACAGTTACATTTCACAAGTTACAATAGTAAGTGCGAGCTTGCCCGGGGCTAGTAAATCCGGCTGCTCACTTGCCCAATCAGGCAAATTGTAAAAGAATAATTAAAGCCATTGTTTTTTTCCTAAGCCTATGATGGAAATAGCTAAGGAGTGAGCTTTTTAAAATGATTTTGAATGTGCTCTATAAATAAAATCAACATGAGCCATCTCACTTCCTCCTCATCTCTTTGTGGAGAGTTGCACATGCACTGTACCGATCGGGCTCTTGCGAGAAAATGAAGTGCAAGCGAGCATTCCAATGATCCTGGAAACAGGAGTTTAGTCGGGTGGCGTTAGAGAAGATGTGGATGAAACGTCAACTATCTATTAGGCTGTTTGCCGCTAGTTTCAGAACAAGACGGAAAAAAATGACAATTAACTTTAGTCTTTGTTGTTTTTTGTTAACCACTAATAAATAAAACCCAATTGCCCAACCGGGCCAGTTAAAGAAAGATTAACGTTGAACCCTGGTAAGCATGTTTTACAAGTTTTCATTTTATTGAATATTTTACAGTCAAACCCATCTTGAAATACATATCATGCAAAGAAAATGAAAGATGTGGATTTTGAAGCGCATGTAAAGCAACATGTTTTTCATTTTTCATTTTTATGACATCTATAAAATCCATAGGATGTAATGACAAAATGCAAACATGCCAAAATGATTGTGACTGATCTATTTGTCTCAGATAATTTTCACTTCTGTTGAAGTTATTCTTCTTTCTGCTATTTTAAATCATTTTAAGCAGCAAACGGCTTCTTCAAGATAAGAAAATGAAATATGATTGCTTCGCTGATATTTTGTTGAGAACACAACTTTAATTGCACCCCGAATCAGCAACAGAACAATAGTCCAAGTCCACATCAATTACCAGAGGGTCAGCAATTTCAAAAGCAATGAACGTGTTCCCTCACATTCAATAAAAGCTGTATTGCTCCATTTTAAGATTGTTGCTGAAGTATTTGCTTACTGAAGGGCTCTTTTGAGGTATTGGATATTTTTATATCCATTTATATTAGCCCAATGAAAAAGTCTTAAAGTCTTTTTTTTGTTCCGAGGATTCCAGAAAGTCAGTGTTGCGCATCGTCTGAGGAAGCAGAACCGTGCTTCCTTACACTTGTGTATGGATTTATGGGCGATATAAAGAAAATTTACAGCAAGAATCATTTTGCAAGAGCGTTCTCCTAAGAAGTATAAACCCCCGTCTTGCCTTGCTCTCCTCCTCTTTGCTGCTCCGCCCTTCCATTTCATTAAGTCTAAAGACAGCCATGGAAGTCTGAAGTCTCGTCTGTCACCGCTGCCTCCTCCTCCTCCTCCTCCTCCTCCTACTCCTTTTATGTTTTCATCCTCTCCCTAGACCTTCAACCGCTTTTCTTTATACATTTCATGCTTACTTTCTTTCTTTTTTGCCCTCTTCTCTTGAAAATCATCCATTTCTATTTCCCTGCTCCTTTTGTGTGGCCAGACAGCCGTGTAATTGTGGGCCGTGTGAGGAGCGGGATGAGACGAGGCCTTGTGTTGGTCAGCAGCACCGAGCTAGTATACCTACCTACAGCCATTCTCCCAGCAGCCTCTTTGTTCCTGCTCCATTGTGACGGGCTAGCTAAAGAGAAGCGTTACACATGTTGTTTGGCTGGAAGACTGTCTGCAGTCTTTGTGATAAATATGGACTTCTGTTTCTCTCAAGTATTGTTACTATTCTTCCTCTTGCTGCCTGTCTGCTTGGATACCTCTGGCTGTGCTGCATAAAAGAAGATTAGCTTCACCTCTGAGAGACACATGCACTCATTCGCACAAGCACAAACAACACACGCACACGCACACGCACACGCACACGCACACGCACACGCACACGCACACACACACACACACACACACACACACACACACACACACACACTGGGTTGTCCCTCACTCCCTTTGTCCCTCCTTTCTTGTCCCACATGTTCTTGTTGAGTCTCACTGTAGACTCTTTACAGTTTGACGTATGGAAATTGTTCAGTAAGGTGGTTGGAAGTCTCCCGTGAGACTTTATGAGAGCAGTTTTATGACAAAAATCAAATTGTAATCCAGTTGATTTGTGTTGGACTATAAGAAACAAGGTGCTGAAGCAAAATGATTGCACAATAAGTTTTGATCAGACCATTTTATTTAAAGGATGCCAGTCAAAAAATACTAAATAGCAAAATAAACAAAATGGAAAATAACAAAAATGAGTATACAGTGCAAAATATGAATCTGAAATAACCATTCAAATATTTCTAATTTAAAGTATGACCATTTCAACAAGCTCATAGAAAAGATTAGGTTTGATCAAACAGTGAGCTGGGATTAAGGGATGATCACTAGGCTTTGTCTAAGTCTAACCTCTGGTTGTACAACAAAGCACACACATGAAGCGGATACAGTCAAAGGGCAGTTGTCCAATAGGGCAGCTTTAAGCAAGGTACCGATACCTGGGCTTTGGGTATCAGCCTATACCGAGTACTGATCCCATACCAGTGTTTAATTAGTAAGGTGTATGCCTCACTGTGTGGCAGTGATTAGGATCATTCTTTTATGTGTCTGGCTTGACTTAAATGTTGCTTTCCTAACTTTGTAAAACAAAATGTAACAAATTAATACATAGATTTAAATGTACTGAATTGTATTAAAATGATGCTACGTGCTAATCCTCTTTTTTCTTTTAAACACAGGTCAAGGCTGTAAAGTCCATAAAAGCTTGCATATTGTAGAATATATAAAGTGTTTTTTAAAAGGCTAGTTGCTAGTTTTCAGAGGTGTTGATGACTCAGTAGAGCTCCTTGCTGTCGGGATGAAGGTGAAAAGGAAACTATGTATAAAGTATCACTACCGTGGCCTTACCTAGAAAGTCCATTTCCTAACCTTCAATATAGTACAGATATGATTTAATCCCTCTGATAATACTGGGTTACCATTTCCCTTTTATTATTCAGGAGCTTCTGTGAGTTATATAAAAAGAACTCTTCACAATGATGCTATTCAGTAAATAACATTTTCATAAGATGACCTATGCTCATTTTACTGGCACTAAGGACTGAGTAGTAATCGGGCCACAGTAGTTTCTGAAATCTAAAATAATATTCAGTAAACTAAGTCACTGTATGGAGCCGAGGTTGGGCTAATATGGTCCGAGAGCAAATTGAATGCTGGGAAATAAAAATGGATGTTTAAAAAAACGTCCCGGCTCCTCCGTCGGTCGCATTTGCACCTCGATCTACACACCACTTAGCTCGTCATACCTTCGGGCCTCATTTACATGTAAAGAGCCTGGAAAATGCTTTCGTTAATCACAAGATAAATTAGTGCTGATGTAGTTACCATGGTTTCAAACTAAGCTACATAATTGAGTTTTCTTTTTTATAAACTCCAAGGGAAGAGCAATTATGTATCAGCAAGGCAAATTAGTGTATTTTTTTTTTTTCTCCTGACGCTATGAACATACTCTATACGTAGCTACATCTGCACCTCTTGAAAGAGATTATTGGAGTGTTACTTCCTGTTACAAGAACTCTGCAACATGTTACCTTGGTTATTAAAGCTGCAGTGGGTAGAAATGGAGCAAATATGATTAAACAAAGTTATTTTTATAAAACGGTCACTATATCCTGACAGTAGCATGAGACAGGTAACCGGAAAAATGTTCCTCAGTGTCCTCCGGTGTCCTCCGGTGTCCTAATGGCATCTGCAGGATTTCACAGACCGGAGGAAAACAAGCAGTCATAGCTGATCTGGAGTCTGCCGTCCAGCTGCCATCTATGAGCCGGCTGTCAATCACTCACCAACTCCGAACAAACTTCCAAACTAGGCGGCGCTGATCAAATATGAATCAGTATTCTGTTACTGTAATGTCTATTTCTCTCCTCAGATGTTTTCAGAATCATCTTGTAGTGGACTGTTTAGCTGTAAAATAATAAAGTTTGTGACCCGGCAGGCATGTTGAGATCAGTTGAGGAAATACCAAGCACCGCCCACCAGCCAGAGCACAGCCAGTAGGAACACTCTCTCTGTGAAATGACCTGTGATTGGCCAAAGTCTCCCATCACGGGTTTGATTTTTTCTAAAGCCTGAAAACAGAGCCATGAGGAGGAGCAGAAGTCTAGTTATCTCTCAGAACACTTGAATTACAATACGCTGAAAGATTATTATGGAATTTTTGCCCAATGATGCCAAAAATATACTGCCTACTGAAGGTTTAGGTAAAAACCCTTTTCTCTCTTTCAGGTAGGAGATGCGTTATATCAATTAGGACCTGCTCTTTATTTACTATAATTCAGCTTCTTATCCTGCAGAGTGGAGTCCAACAAAAGCTAAACTCTTTGGCAGGCAGCATTAGCTGGCTGGCAAGGAAACAAAATTAAATATAAAATACGTTCCAGAGTTAAGCAACGTCCTCAAGGTCCAGTTGTGTTGCTCCAGTAAGTCAATTTAGATAGAAAATGTGTGCGTGACTTTGTGTTTAAGGAAGAGAAATTCCCCCGAATCCCAGACATGCCAAGAACCGAACCAAAGTTTGATTTAGTTTGTATGAGACTGAGATAGAGAGAGGAGTGACGGTTTTATTGTTTACCTCTAGCTGTTTGTGCCAACAGCGTGGTGACAGTGAGCCAAACACACACTGACCCCTGATGATCCTCTCTCCCTCCTGCCTTCCGTTAAACATGCAGTCCCTTAGTTGTCATGGAGACGGTTTTATTGTCCTTTTATTGGAAAAAAAGTGGCCTTGAGCTGTATATTAGCTAGATACATAACTATAACAAAAGGCTTTGTGTGGACTTTTTTATGCCTCCATAATATTTATAAGAGCATCTTTTGCCCTCTGTGGTATAGCAGACACTTTCTCGCCTTATTCACTTGTCATCATAATTTCCTCCTCATCTTCTTGCACTCCTTCGTCTTGCTCATTTTTCTGTTATTGTTCAAAATCCTCCTAATTAACCTTCCGCTCAACTTACCCTTCATTTTTGTCATCTTGTACTGTCTGCCTCCTCTCCTCCTCCACTTAGCCTCTCTAAACGACACGTCTTTTTCCACCGTTTCCTGAATCTCTGCCGACACATCTTCCAGTCTACCATTTGACTGTTTTTCTTTCTCACATTGTATCCCCATCTTGATCCCGGTCCTCCACGCTTTCTTTGTCACTTCATTAGTTGCTCCTCTTAATCCTCCATACCTGCGTCATCGTCCCTCCTTTTTCATTTTCTTCCTTCCTCTTTCTAATTTTTTTTTTCTTTCTCTTAAATCTGTCATTTATTCCCTCATTCTCCTCTTCATCCTGCTCATTCCTCCCTTTTTCAGCATCATCAGCAGCTTCTCCAGCTCGACCACCTTGCCATGCTGTTGACTTGCTCTCCACTCTGCATCCTAATGTCCTCCCTTCAGCGTTATCTCCTGTAGCATCGCCTCTGTCTAAATGCTCAGTATGCACACCGTGTCCAACCGGGGCTTTTGTCACCGGCTCTGTACATTATTGAAAGCGAGCAGATCACTAATTCATGTCAGCTGAGCCTTGTGGGGTTTGAGTGGAGGTGGGTGGGAGCTTGTTGCTTCTTGAAGGCCTTTCATGTGGCATGATCCATGCCTTAGCGTTCACATCCCTCACCGCTGCTCCGGCCTCCCTCGTCTCCTCTGCCGTCTCCTCGGTCCTCTCATTTCACCTCACTCTGGCCTTATTAATGGCCTCTTACTACTTCTTTTCCTCCCTTGTTTCCTTAGCTCCCAGTCTCCCATGATGTACCTCCTCTGTCTCCGTTCAACCTTTATAGAGATTTTTTACTCACTCCGTTTCCTGCTGTACTCGCTTTCCATCTCTCCTCACTCCCTCCCTCATTCATTGATGTCTGATCTAATTGCTTCAGCTCTGACCCTCGGGACCCGGGCACAGTGTAACAAGCTCCCAGAGGATGCACTCCGCCTCGGCCTTCGCGGCTGCATCCCTGAATCGCTATTTTCGTTTTATCTGTTTCCTTACCGACTAATCCCAGTGCATTCATTCATTAGCAGCTCTAATGCCATATAGCCGCAAGACACATGACATGATATTGTGATCCTGCTGTTGATGTAATCTAAGGCTGGCCGCAGCACAAGGTTGGGTCAGGGATGACCGATTGCAACAGGCCTTTCTCTATTTTCAAGAGTTTTTCTTATTCACATCTCACAGAGAGAGAGAGAAAAAGAGTGGAAGATAGAAAAAGGAAGAAGGGCGGGACGGAGTTAGTGGCAGGGAGGAAGAGAGAAACATAAACAGGGAGCGGTGGGAGGACAATGAAAAGGGAGGAAAAGAACAACCTGAGAACACGGAGAGGCTCGCAGGGCCACCGCAACAGAAATATAATAGAAAAGGTGAAATATGAAGATGCAGCCCAGTGAACTAAAGCAGATAGGATAGTGCACATTTTAACAGCTTTGGCTCCGCTCAGAATTTTAGAAATATGACACACATTTTAACTTTTCTCCCACTGACATCTTTTTCCAACTGGATCCTACGGTGTGATATGTCACACATCGAGTGACATCCATGGATTGTGTCATCTCAAATGAATACTGGATGCAAAAACACACAAACTTACACATCATGCTTTGTTCAAAAGGAAATGTTGCTGTACAGAATCCCCTGTTGATCTGCATCCTATTTTCAGTCCTGTTTGCTAGATAGCGAAGATGCAGCTTTTAAAAAAACAAACAAAAAAAAAACATGAAAGAAGGGAAGCTCATATTCTCTCAACAAGCAAGTAGATAGCGAGTGACTATGAGCAATGCATTTCAGAATTACCCCAGTTGTCAGTCATATTGCATGAAAGTGTATGAGCACAAATATCGTTCCTTGTTTCACTTTGACATGATGGAAGACAGCTTGACATCGCTTTTTTCCCCCCTCTGCTTTCACATTAAAGCGAGAGCTGTACAGTATATACTGTATGTGTGTGTGTGCTTGTCTCATAAATATTCATGCTAGAACGCCAGCATAAAGATCAAAACATTTTCTCCTGAAGGTTAATGGGTCAAATGCGTTGATCAAAATCTAGTTGTTGCACACACTCTTCTCATTATAGGCATTTAAAGAGAATCATTTGATACAGATACTCTGATCTTCCTCTTGGCCCTCCCTGGTGTATACTCTCTCACACACACACACACACACACACACACACACACACACACACACACACACACGCACACACACCCTGTAGGTCCTTTGGGCTCAGGCACTGGGCTGAATGCAGATATCCCTCTTTGAAGTGAGCGAGCTCACTATATATGTGCGTTTGTACATGCATTCACATGCACAAAAACACACGAATACCCGCGCTGTGTTTGTGCATGCTTCTCTAATCAGATCAGGTGTTTAATTATTGATGTATGTGTTAAAAGAAGCTGAATATGTGAACGGTTTATGACCCTGCAGCTGTACTGTTTAACCTTTACTGCGTGTGTGTAACAGAGGGAGTTTACTGCACGTGTTTCAGTGTTTTTGAGGCAGGTCGAAATTGCCTTCAAGCTAAAGTGAAACGCAATATACAGAACAAAGATGCCTCAGGTGACACTTTAAACATTGGCTCTTTCTCTCTGTGTCTCTCTGTAGGTGTGTGGAAATCATCGCCAAGGAGGGCAGAAGTCTGAAGGAGCTCTATCTGGTGTCTTGTAAAATCACAGACCACGGTAGGATACTTTCCATCACTGTCCCTTTGTTGCAGTCAACCTCCAACATTATCATCATAACCGTTATTACCCACAGCCACTACCATGATTCAGGACTCATTTGATTTTACGACTCGCCCCCTTATGAGCCCCGCAAACAGTAAAAATATGATTGAAAAGTTTCGCACAGAATAAAGTAATGTATCTCTTTAGTGCAGTTCATATTGTAATTTAAAATAGAAATGTTCTAATCTGTACCAAGTCAGAAGCAACACTTAAAACAGTTGGTGACAGCTGCCTTTCTGTGAAGTCATTAGTACTGTGACTTCAGGAGGAGGATTGTTTCAGAGTGCAGTATGTGACATATGCGCTGACTGCTCCTGGCAGGTTTTCTATGCGTTTGCTTGTGTTTGTGGATTAGATGTATTTGTGTTGTCTGACAGGAGACATACATGCTGTTTTCCTTCTCAGGGTACAGCCTTTATATCCCTCCAGCATCCTCTCCCGTCTTTTATTTTGTTTACACTGCCTCCCTCCTCTGCTTGATTCCATTCTGCCATATGTTTTGCAGAATATTTGAGTCTTTTATCAGCTTCAGTACAATGCACAGTCGGAGTACTTCAATACTGAAGCATCAGGAGTTGCAATGCTGACTAACACTGCTTGCCCAAATGATTTGATTCCCTGTGTGGCAGTGTTTGTCTGTTTAGTTGTTGCCAAGCGGTTTTGTGTTTGTTTGTGTGTGTGTGTGTACCCTGGGAGTTCCACAAATGAAAGCGTATGGGTGCCTACTTTTTTTTTCAAGAAGTACTCAATAGAACACAATCTGAAGTTATTTTTGTCACTTATTTTTGTTTCGGATCCTCTTTGAGATTCAGAATACCCACCGTGCTCCAAAAGAAGATCTAACTGGGATGAAATGTGTTTGCTTGAGGTTGATTGTTTAATTTGACTTTTGATTCAAATAGATTTGCCTGTTTTTCTCTTCCTCTTATATTACGTTAATCACTGTTGTCTGAACAAATCGTTTATTCAGAATTGCACAAAGGGACAATGAGATAAACTAAAGGGTCTTCTGTAGAGTTTTCTTAAATCGGCTACTTAAGGTGAGTTTATATTTCTTTTGAACTGAAGAAAGTAAGTGGCCTGTGCTTTTGATAGTTAGGCTTTATACCCGCTTCTTGTGTTGGATAATATTGCTTCAGCTGTTTGTTTTTTAACTTGCTGTTGTCTGAATGATAAGCCCATTGAAAAGTGCACAAAGGGACTACTGAGATAAGAGACAAGCAAGCCTTGTGCTTGTTAGTCCCTCGGTGTTTTCTTGAGAGCTTAGAGAGCTTAGGCCGGCTCGGGAGCTGTTTTTGTGTGGGCCTGTGAAGCCCATTGAGACGTTGTATGTGATGTTGGGATGCACAGATGAACTTGACACGTGTGATGCTCTATTATACCCTCTCCATACTGGGGCCTATCTATGCATGAGGTGGGCTTAAACATGTGCATTCATATTCATAGTAGGGCTGTGTATTGGCAAGAATCTGGCGATATGATATGTATCATGATACAGGGGTTACCATTCAATCATTTGCGATATATTGCGATACTGAAAGAAAGGCAATAGGCCTATATAATGATTTTTTAAATCTAATTTTAGGAAAACTGTCATAGTATAAAGAACACACCATATACATCAAATCTGGATTAAAAAAAGTTTACTTTTTTAGGCAATCTGTTACAGTGGGATCTGCATTTGCATTTATCAAACATCACATCACTACTTTGAGAGAGGGTGCAAATGAAATAATGTATTGACTGAGTTAATCTTTGCATGTAAACTATTCATTAAAAATTGATGGTGTTTTTGAGAATCAATACAGTGTCACAAAACATAATATTGCAATACTCGATTTTTTGGATGTTTTCTTACACCCCTAATTCATAGAGACTTGTTTCAGTTTCAGTTGTTTTGCTTGTCCATTTGATACTCTCTCTCTCTCTCTCTCTCTCTCTCTCTCTCTCTCTCTCTCTCTCTCTCTCTTGCTGTCTTAGCTGCTTGTTTCAGTTGGGTAATTGTTTAAATGTGTGCAAACTGGGAGCCAACAGGAACTCAGCTGGCTTGGCCAGAGGAAGTCTCTAATGTGCATACTCTCAACTAGCTCTAGTGCAAGCCTGAAAATTGGTTTTGGCGTATGTGGGCAGTAAGCAACTGTCAAAGAAGTGAATCGGGCGACGTCTTGGAATGCTGTAACCAGTTTTTCTAATGCTGACCCATTCCGATTTATTGGCAAGCCACCTCATTATCTGACTGGGGGATGAGACAGTTAGCAGTTTACAGCTCCAGCTGTTGGCTACTTTTCTGACAGAGCTCGATTACCTCTCATCTTTTTTCCTCTGTATGCTACCACTTTTTGCCCGTCCTGTCCGGTTAGTGGTTTAACTAAGTACAACAGATATGGAAAAAGAGGTTTAATGTCAGGCACTAATTGTCAGAGGTTTCAACAAAGTTGTGTTTATGTCGCGTGTGTTAGTGTAAATGATTACCCTCCAACACGAGCTGCAGCTCGCTGCTGACTTCTGTGAGTTACAGTGACAATAATCACCTTGACCTCTCTGAACCTGAACCTCGACTGCGTGCGAGTGTGTGTGAAACGTTATGTGGGCGTGTGTCTACTGGTGTTTGATTAATGACTCCAAGATCACAATAGTACATTAAACCAGGAATGCACACAACCACCCCCCTATATGTCCCTCTCTCTCTCTGTGTGTCTCTAATCATTTTGACCAAGATGAATTGGTGATATCTGATCTTCTTCCTTCACTAATGACCCCTCCGGCCCCTTCTGGCTGATGATGGGATCTGTGTGTGTGTGTGTGTGTCCTTCAAGGATAGAGATGCCTGTTGTAGGAGCTCTGTGCTCTAACAGAATGATTGGTGGATTTCCTGCTTCAGCCTCTGATAAATTAAATAACAGAAATGAGATTTTACATCAGCCAGGCCGGCCCCCCCGTTTTTTCCGCCCATCTCCCGTGCTAATTATTTTTATTAATGGCCTCTCTGAGTGCATTTGAGATGTCCACAAGCCTCTTACGTTTGAGTGTTCTGTTTTTTCCTCCCAGCATTTGCTTCCTGTGTGATTTTACAGTAGCTTTGAGGGCAGACAGACAGAGAGACATAAAGACAGGTTTAGATGACAGAAAGAGAGAGCTGGGCAACGTGTAATTTTACTCCCAACGCAGATGGTTTTGGAGATTATTTTTTGAGGAAGAGGAAACAAATGGAAAAAGCGAGGATAGATCTTTTTTGGCGTAATGATCTCACTGAAAGCCCTATTAGTGATGTGACTTCCTCACTTCCTAGACTTAAAAACACATGAAAACTAATGAGCTTGAACAACAGTTTGGTTGAATTCAAGGCAGCATAGAGACTTGTTAAACACCTGGATTCCACACTTTAAATATTTCATGAGATTTATGCATTTTCAGTTTTTTCACACCTGTAACTAATGATTGATGATGAATAATGGTCACGCTATAGTTCACATGCACACATGTGTATCAACACTGTAATATGTTGTCCTAAAATGTAAAAATAGCAGAAGGTGCATTCCTACTACAATGAAAAGACCTTAAACAACAACATGATTTAGTTTTAAGGTGTGGCTCATTTAACACAAAAAAACATTTAATTGACATTTTATATCAATTCATTATATAGGTATTGATATTTCTACAGCTTTTGACCCTAAAGAAGTGTGGTCAAGGGTATCCAGAAACGGTGTATGAATCCCCTCCCTCATCTAATCAGACACCAGGAGTACCCTGTAGTTCTTGGACTCCAAAAACAGAATCCATATGGAATACATTTAGCATTACCCTGGGAGGGGACCCAAGGTTATTTAGGTAATACAACTCATCTTTTCATATGGGGCCCCTCCAGCTGCAGGCCTCTGAGCAATTTCAAGTGTTGACCCTTTGTGTAAGAGTCCCTAATCTACAGAGTGCCTACTTATCACCGCCTCTTCTACACAGGGCTGCAGACACACGTTCCAACACATTCAGGAATTATATATTTAAATGTCCTGTTACAGCAGTTAAAGTGGCGATAGTCTGAGTTGGAGAAGGGATCTGGAAACAGACTGAGTGTGATGTTGATTTATAAAAAATAAAAATAAAAAATCCCACATGGCATGCTTATCTCTTTTAAAAAAAAATCAAAATAAAGAAAAACAGGCCTCTGAGAATCTCCTGAGATTGTAATAGTTTGAGACAATGTTGAGGAAGTATTGATAAGGAAATAACATTTAAAAACAATGTCTCTTTCCCTTCTCTTCCAGTACCTGACAAAATACCAAGCGAAGTTTTAACTCTTCACACGTGGTATAACAAAGCAAAAGTTTCTTATTCCCGTCGGCATACAGATGGCGTGCTCTCAGTTTGCCCATCTCCCCATCAGAAATCAAAGTACCAGTATAACATTGGTTTGAAAGCTGATCCTGATGAGAAACCCTACTCAGCCTCGCTCCCAGTGCTAATCAGATCTCTACACCACCACTGTCATCCTCATTGAGCGACCCATACACAGGAGGTGGTCCGTACGGCATCTTCAACACACCTGGATAGACAGTGATACCTCCTTGTCTCCTCTTTTTTTCTTACGTGTGTGTTTTGCATTCACATGCATCCATTTGTGTGTCTGCGCTGTGAGTGTGTACATCTCCCTGCACTTATCCTGTCCCTTGTAGTCCACCCGCTTTATCCCGAGACAAAAAGAGAGACCTTGGCACCTCCGTTCTTTACATATGGTAATTCTCCTCTTTCACCCGCACGCCTCCACGCCATCCCTTACCTTGTCAGTCATGGCCTCCTGTGTACATCTGTGCGAATACAAGATGGAGTGAGACACCTGTGGGAGACTATGTTTGAGCGAGACGGAAGAAAAGAAGCAGCTTTGGTCTGCTTTTAGAGGACTTCAAGCAGAGCTGCTATAGAGTTGTGAAGTGGGAGGGATTATTTCAGGCTTCCAGACTGATGGAAGTCAAAGTCCTATTCATTTATTGCATAGACGGTGTTAGGTGACTGGCATTTTGAGCACTTCCAAGTCTTAGATGGGCACGAAATTCTCAATGTGAGCACTTTCAAACGACAAACAAGCATAGTTCTGTTATATGTGCTGCTAACAGCAAATGAAGGCCAAGCTTAGCTACACTTTTTAGAAACCTGATAACATATTCAGCTGTTTAAATAAGTCTGTGTTCATTTGCATACATGGTGTATAGTTCTCAATAGAGCGATGCAGGAATGACGTATTTTTGTAGGCCAACCAGGCAGTTTAAGAATCGCACAGGTCCCCTCGACAAAAAGCTAATGGGATTTCTCCCTTGGGTTTTGGATTATTGCAGAAAATCATCTCTCTGGCAAACAAACGTTTATGATACTTACAAGTTTTATTCAGCAAGAAAATCTCCACATATGAACACCACTTTATGATTTTTGAAGTGTGAATGCAATCCCTAGAGGTAAAAAGCTAACGTTAGGCTGTAAACAAACTACACCACGGTGGTATGAGCGTGAGTATACACAACAAGGCTGTAAAGGAGGACGAGTCGGTGTGATGACGTTTCGTAGTCTCATTTAGCCACTTGTTAGCAACAGCCTTTAAACTTAAACACTTCAAAATTCACGACTGGGATATTTCCTGACATGTTTTATATCTTAGAACAATATGTTAAAATCTCTTTAAGCTTTAAGCTTGTGTTAACCAAAGACCTTATTTCAGGCATCTCACTAAAATCCCATTCAACAAACCTACTGACTTCCAGACGAGGGAACCAGAAGTGCTAAAATGCAAATTGCCTTTCTGGGTTTTAAGACTCATTCCTGCAGCACTCTGTTTGCAACTAGGGGTGAGCGATATATCGAATATAATCGATGTATCGCGGCTTGTCCCACACGCGGTATATAAAATGACTATATCGCGAACATCGACTACAAATGGTCATGTAATGTTTTTAAGCCACCCCAACCGGCATGAGACTCGCTTTCGCATTTCCTTCTCTCCTTCGGCTCCCTCTCACACACACACACACACACACACGTCACAGACTCCGCCTCCATCCGAAAGAACTGAAGCGTCAAAGCGAGTACGGTAGCGAGAACACGACCAAAGCAACCAGAACCAGCCCAGAGGCAAATGACCCTGGCTTCCTCGCTTTCCAAGACAATCCCATATGACAAAAAAAGTGCGAAATGCAAGGAAATCATGGCCGCTGTAATCTACATCACAACGTTAGCGTAGTTGAAAAGCTCAGATTCAAAAGACTCATTAAGACACTTGATCCAAAATATGAACGTCCAGCTAACAGAACCAAAGCTGTCAGCCTGAACAAATGAACCAGACTGCTCTGGCCATACAGCAGGCTGCACCTCGTGTTTGGTGAGTCTTTCTACGCTAGTGGGAAAATAATAATTTTTATTACCAGCAATGTTATAACAGCTTACTGGTAAATATAACAATAAAATACTTTACATTTATTACACACCATTAAAAACGGTGTGTGTGTGTTATTTATTTATCAAAATATATAAAGCATTTATTGCCAGATAACTATTTGGTTAAAGTGGATACTGTTTTGTTAAATTGAACTTGTGATTTCCCCCTTTTTGCATGAGATTAAAATAGTTCCAATAGAAACCACTAATGAATATAAACAAGAAGGTTTTAATGCAGACATACAGTGTGCTGCAGGAACTACAAGAATCATCATATTGGTGTGATTGCATGCATCAAAGGGTTAAATCAAGCATTTATGAAGTGCTTGGAGGATATTTGAAAATATCGCGATATATATCGTGTATCGCGATATTACCTAAAAATATTGCGATATTATTTTTAGGCTATATTGCCCAGCCCTATTTGCAACTATGAAGCATTTAAAATGTGCTACATCTAATCCATCCGCCATACCAGAGATGAAATAATTCAAACCAATAGCCATAACGTAATCCTAGTATAGTGAAATCATCCAGGTTCCTCTCGTGGTTCTATGTTGCGGAACATTAAGGACATAATTAATGGGAATTAAAAGTAGGAGAACTACTTCCTGAACTTCCTCGTACTTTGCAACTATATCGCTCCTAATAAGAAATGTTGACAACGACAGCCCATCTTCCAGACTGTTGTGATTGTGTTGTATTGTTGTATAAGAAGGACTGAGCTACTCAGATTGTGCATTTCATTGTTATGTCCATCTGTATTTACCGATCTGTCAGCTTGTGAGATTATTGCTGTCATTCAATTTTTAGTGTCTTATTCTCTTATTTGATCACCCCCCCCCCCCCCCCCCACCCCCCCCCCCCCCCCCCCCCCTCCCACCCCCACCCCATAGCTCTCACATAATTAACATGCATCTACATTTTTCTCCTTTTTTTCTCGCTACAAACCCTGCTCCAGCACCCAACCCCTTCCTCCTCTCTTTTCCCCTCTCATCCCTCTTTCCATTCATCTCTCAGCTCTCGCTTTCATCTGAGACGCTTTACTCTAAATGTACAGAACGTTGATAGATGGGGCTTCCCTGCCGCCTTGAGCGGAACCTCAAGAATGAAGTATGGCTGTACGTGTGTGCCTTTACTGATGTGTGTGACTCTGCACTTGTTTACATGCCGTTGCGTGAGCTTTTGTGTACTTTAACAGCTTTCCCTTGCCGCTGGGGAAATTTTGATACACACTCGCTCCCCCGAGTATCGTAGTGCTTTTTACAAAGTGAGGTTACTTAACATAAAAGCAGCTGAAACAGCACAGTAACAATCTTACCGACTATGAAAATGGCATGTGATCGTTATGCTCCCTCCCATATACAGTATGATGAGGCCATTAGGGCATACCCAAGGCTCAAGAGTTACTGTGCTAGCTTTTAACCTTAAGCCAGTATTCACTTTTTATTATTCTGCACTATTTGTGGGATTGATGTACATGTCAAACTGCTCAGCGCGATGCAAGCCATGGTGCATCGCATGATGCCATTTTTAAAATGTCACAGAGTATTGGAATGGCAGCCATAAAGAATGAGAGGATTAGTGATTGTATTTACATGTGGCGTGATCAAACCTCATGGTGATATGATGGCGATGTAAAAGGCTACAGCTTTGTTGCGCCGGCTGCTCTCATACATCAACTTCTATCTCTTTCTGTCCTCTTTCTTTCTCACATCTCTATTTCTCTTTGAGCGCTTGTGTGCTTTCCCTCCATCTTGTTTGTTTACTAAGCAGTTATTCACCACCTACAGTCTAAGTGCTGTGAAACATAATGTGATGTAAACTTAGATAGTGTAATAGCTTGTTTGCTCCTCTCTGTCTGGCATTCAGTAGGTAAATAATGTAACTCTTAAAGCAGTCGATTAAAATGCGCAGAGCAGTGCAGCAGATTTATGTGGGCTGCAAAAGGGGAGCAAGTCAATAGACAATCTTTCTGTCTGTATCACCACTGTGAGTGTGTGTGTGTGTGTGTGTGTGTGTGTGTGTGTCAGTGTGTGTGTGTGTATGTATATATGTACATGTGGTGTGTGTGTGGGTATGTTGAGTAAGGAAAGAGGTTATGATTTCTTGGTTTGCAGTTTAGTATGGGTGGGTCCATTAATGTTCATGGTTGCTAGTAGGGGTGTAAGAAAATATCGCTAAAATCGAATATAGCGATATTATGTTTTGTGATACTGTATCGATTCTCAAAAACGCTGTATCGACTATTAATTAATAGTTTACGTGCAATGATTAACTCAATCAATACTTTATTTCATTTACAAAGAGATGTGCCCTCTCAGTGTATTTGCCCTCTCAAAGTAGTGCTATGATGTTGGATGTTACGGGGACCGTGATAAATGCAAATGCAGATCTCACTGTTCTGATTGCATCAACTTTTCATACTCAGATTTTATACATATAATGGTGTGTTTCTTATACTATGACAGGTTTCCTAAAATGAGTGTAAAAAAAAGCACAATATATCACCATGCTTACTGTATCACAATATATTGCAATATAATGAATGGTAACCTCTGTATCATGATACGTATCGTATCGCCAGATTCTTGACACTACACAGCCCTAGTTGCTAGTACACAATAGTGTTTTTAAACCTGAGAGTCATTTTTTTTATACCTTGGTGTTAGTAACTGGCAGCGACAGTTTTACTTAAGCCTGTTATGTTTGTTTGAATCCAGCTTAGGGACCACCAAAAATCTAGGGCTGAATAAATTATTTAGGGCTGTCAATCGATTGAATTATTTAATCGTGATTAATAGCATGATTGTCCATGATTAATCACGATTAATTGCAAATTAATCACAGATTTTTTATCTGTTCAAAATGTACCTTGAAGGGAGATTTGTCAAGTATATATTTATTATTGTAAATCAATTTACAAAACAAAACAATGACAGATATTGTCCAGAAACCCTCACAGGTACTTCATTTAGCATAAAACAATATGCTCCAATCATAACATGGCAAACTGCAGCCCAACAGACAACAACAGCTGTCAGTGTGTCAGTGTGCTGACTTGACTATGACTTGCCCCAAACTGCAGGTGATTATAATAAAGTGGGCATGTCTGTAAAGGGGAGACTCGTGGGTACCCATAGAACCCATTTACATTCACATATCTGGAGGTCAGAGGTCAAGGGAGCCTTTGAAAATGGACATGACCGTTTTTCCTTGCCAAAATGTAGCATAATTTAGGAGTGTTATTTAACCTCCTTGGTGACAAGCCAGTATGACATGGTTGGTACCGATGGATTTTAGGTTTTGTAGTTTAATATGATGCCAGTAGCTTCACTCTAGCTTTAAAACTGAGCCCGCTACAACCTCCGAAAAATCGTTTGCGTTAATGCATTAAAGAAATTAGTGGCGTTAAAATGAATTAGCGTTAACACATTATTATCGCGTTACTTTGACAGCCCTATTTTTATTACATTTATGTATAAATTCATTGAGAAATGATGATGTACTTTTACTCTGGAGAAGCATACTTGAGTTAGGTTATGAATATCAGCATTTTATTGGGAACCCGGAGAAGTAAATATATTTTTATTCACCTGGCAACTTAAATGTTGAAGAGTGTAACCATCACAACACAACCTGACAGGAGAACTGCTCAGGCACAATCCTCCTGACATTGATTCCATTAAGCATAAAACAATGAAACCGGAGGAAGCCAAGCCCAAAGGCCAGCTCCCATGACCCTTTCCCATATCACGCCAATACCCTAAAAACCAACGGAGCAGTAGTACACAGAAACGGCACCGACTATGAAAATTCATAAGCTGTGTTGTTTTCTCCTTGAGGGGTGGGAGAGACGGGGGGGGGGAGGGAGAGAGGAACATATGTTGCAGAGTGCTACTGGACATGGTGAGGGCAAAGACTCATAAAGTGGGTTATTATCTCTGCAAATCAATGAGAGTACCTGAGCCGCGGGGAAAACAAGCAACACTACACCGAGCTCAGAGCTGGACTTCAGTACTCCTACAAGACCACCTGCAATGCTGAAGCATAGAGGGCTAATGTTTGCTCTGTGTTATAAAGGGCTGCAATTAACAATTCATGTCATTATCAATTCATCTACTTATTGTTTTCTATATTAATCAAATCATTAATCTTGTTGTGTCCAACCATAGACTGTATATAAAGTTGGACGACATGTCTCCACTTCCTCCCGCTGTACAGAAGTGAAAGGAAAAAAAAATCCCGGATACGGGCGCTGCCATCTTGTGCTTTTGACGTAATTTGGTCTGCGCAGTAGTGAACGGGCGGTGGAGCCGCTACATCATGGTCCTGCCCACATACCCGCCCGAACCAATCGCAAGCCACAGCTTTTCAGCGAGAGAGAATAACAGCTGACAATCATGATGTCTCAGCCCCTTTTTACAGCATCAGATAACTAATTAAAACCAAACTTATCAGAAAACAACACTTCAACACATCAGCCTGATAACAACTACCTAAAATTACAGCAACCATCTGGGGAAAAATGTATTTGATGTGTACTTTGATTTTTTGATTTGGCCCATGTCCCATCCGCTAACATGGAGGTGGCGGACTTTATGGCTTCACTGCAGCCAGCCACCAGGGGGAGATCAAGAGGTTTTGGCTTCATTTTGGGGAGCTGTCTAGTCGTCCATCTTTCTATACAGTCTATTTGTCCAACCAACCATCCAAAACCAAAAGATGTTCAACTTACAATTATATAAAACAGAGAAAAGTAAAAAAAATATGACAATCTATTTATCAAAATAGTGTCCAATCAGTTGACTAATGGTCTAGTCTTTATTAAAGGTAACTAAATGCAAGTAACCACAAGACAGAACCTACATAAAACACACTTATTTCCTTTTTTGCAAATCAATGTTAGACCTCATCTTTTCTTTAAACTACTATATGTTTAAAAATGCAACAAGTGAAACCCTAAAAGTGATTAAAGGATGTTCATCTCAGGAAAAAAGTTTTTCTTTGGCTATAGTCACGGAAACTGTAAAGCAGCCTGTCTGTAGAGAATAAGAGGAATGACAGTTTTCCCACCATTCGCAAGTTTGGAAAGTTCATTAGATGATATACAGGAAAATTGAGAGGGTGACAGGTACGGAGGGAGCAGAAACAGCTCCGGAGGCTGGACTTGAACCTCCGCAGGGGGAAGGCATTTAACTGGATGACCGCTGCTCAAGTGTATAAGCACTCTTCCATAGGGTTCCAATCTACAGATTCTTCATAGTGTGGCGCTGAGACAGGGCAGTCGAGATTTCCATTTCCTTACATCAGCCTGTGGTGGTATTTGCAGATTGGAGAGCAGCGCAAAGAGGCTGAAATTGAATTAGTTTCCATATATTGTCCTCTCCTCCTCTTTCTCCAGCTAAGCCCTGTGGTCTATCCACTGTTTGCCTTATGGGGGAGAAAAGTAAGGGGGGCTTAAGCTGTGAAGGCTGGGGCTTACGCTGTCTACCATCTTACTGGTCACACACAAACACACTCATACACTAACTCTTTCTCTCTTACCCACTAACACGCACACACACACACACACACACACATCCTTGCTACGGGGATTACAACCAGGCAAGCCCCGTTTGCATTTACACACACAGACACAATCACACAGGCAGTACGCACATATTATAGATGCACTTTTGAGCTCATGCTAATATCTTCTTTCACTCACACTATCAAATTTCAGCACACACACTTGGCGTAACTTTTGAAAAAAAACAAAAAAAGAAAACGCTTAAGCCACTGCTATTTTAGGCTTAGGTCTATAGAGAAGAAGGATTACAATGACTTGGGTGTATGTGTTTATATACAGATTTATATGTAAATGTGTGTCTGTGTACACAGATGTATGTGTCCCTGTGTGTGTGTGTGTACAAAGGATGTAATCATGTATCTATGAGCTACTGGGTGACAATATCTCTGTTCTAGATAGAGGTAGCTTTAGCGACAACAGGCCCCGTGTGTGTTTATGAAGCTTTGATATAAATGGTCCATTTGTTCTCTCTCTCTCTCTCTCTCTCTCTCTCTCTCTCTCTCTCTCTCTCTCTCTCTCTCTCTCTCTCTCTCTCACTCTCTCTCTCTCTCACCGTCATTGTCATCTCAGCCCTGTAGTTCCTAATAACAGCGTGCTTTAAGTGAGCCTGTGGGACTCAATAACACCAAGCTGTGTACGTTGTAGAAAATGTCCCTGTTATTGCTGGCTATAAGGTTTTTGTTTATGGAAGTGAGACATTGCATTTTCTTATTTTTCTTATTAGTTCCACTGTGTGTGTGTGTGTGTGTGTGTGTGTGTGTGTGTGTGTGGATATGACAAGTATTACTCCAGAGAGGCAGCATCACATCCACTGTGCCGTTGCCTCAGCGTAGCACTGATACAGCCCGTGGACAGGTGTAAAATGCTCAGTATTGCTATAATGACTCCGAGGCTTCTCTTTGTCTCTGTGATTATCTCATTTTATTTTCTTGTGCATTGCCGCCCTCCTTGCTCCCTTACTCCGTCCCTCTTTCCTCATCGTCCTCCTCCTCATCTCTCAGGTGTGAATGGAGCTGTCCTGTAGGTTACGTGGGTGTTGATGTGTGTTGGTGACCAGATTTGGGAGTGTTTAATGGTTGAAGCACACCGCTGTGGGTTTCTATAGTTAGCTCACTCTGATAATGTTTAGCAGGGCCCTTTAGGGAGATGCCCACTTATTGTACATGAAGGCTCTTTATTTCTTTTCCATCCTTTTGGTCCTTTATTACCACTGCTGATGGTCTTCTTTTATTACTTTCTTTTTCTTTTGGCTTTCTTGTTTTGATTTAATATTTTGTGACTTTTCTGCGAGGTCTGGGGAAATGTATTCAAATAAAGATAATGTGTGTATACCCCAGGTGAGGGCTTTCCTTAAGATCTCAAGATAAATATCACATTTTACATAAACGTTGTTAAATGATTCAGCATATAAGACATCATATTACCGGGATGCTACAAATTCATAATGTACTACTACTGTGATAAACTGCACTAATTTAAAAAGTAAACATTAAAAGTAGATGATGACTTGAAAAATAATTGTGTGTGTGTGTGTGTGTGTGTGTGTGTGTGTGTGTGTGTGCATGCTTTTGGCGTTCGTGTGTTTAAGAACTTTTTCCATGTTTCTAACAAAGTTGGTTTACTACAGACCAACGAACAGAAGAACAGCTAAGCACACTATCCTTCTACTGACAAACTGCTTGAATACAGGTGACTAAGAATAGATGCAAAAGAAATCAAATGAATGAATTAAACCATGGGCATATTTTAAAATGCAAGCAGATGATAATAGCCTACTCCAAGTCTCTCAATACAGTGAAGTTGGTAACCCCATACCATAACGGTTCAGCTGTGCAAATGTATGAACCATGACGTTTAGATAATCAAGTATCACTGTTCGAATATGTGACTAATGCCATATTCACATTATTAAAAAGTTGATATTCAGTCTTTTGATTTGGAAATACCTTTCACATCCATCTTATTTTTCTGATATCTCAGGTTTATCTTGGTGGTTAGTAATAGAAAATAGTCTGCAAAGCATGAAATCACAGTAGTCAAAGCCTACCAAGAAGCTAAATATTCAGTAAAGCTGTTTTAGTAAGATACTGTAGTTTTAGATTTTTAAAAAGTAACAAAGCAGAAGCAGCATGTAGTAGTACTAGAATGGCTCTTCCTTTGCTGTAGAGAATGCTCTTCAATTGAGATTTCTTCTTCAATGATGAGGCTTAAAGAATGCTTTTTTTTTTAAAGCAAGTACTAAGCCAATATTAACCACACATCCAACAGTTGTGTGTGTGTGTGTATATATAAGGGCTATCAATGGATCGAAATATTTCATCATGATTAATCGATTGATTGTCCACGATTAATCGGGATTAATCGCAAATTAATCACCTTTTTTCATCTGTTCAAAATGTACCTTAAAGGGAGATTTGTCAAGTATTTAATACTCATATCAACATAAGAGTGGACAAATATGCTGTTTTATGCAAATGTATGTATATATTTATTATTGTAAACCAATTAACGACACAAAACAATGACAGATATTGTCCAGAAACCCTCACAGGTACTGCATTTAGCATAAAACAATATGCTGACATCATAACATGGCAAACTGCAGCCCAACAGGCAACAACAGCTGTCAGTGCACTGCATGTGATTATCATAAAGTGGGCATGTCTGTAAAGGGGAGACTCGTGGGTACCCATAGAACCCATTTACATTCACATATCTGGAGGTCAGAGGTCAAGGGACCCCTTTGAAAATGGACATGCCCGTTTTCCCTCGCCAAAATTTAGCGTAAATTTGAAGCGTTATTTATCCTCCTTCCCGACAAGCTAGTATGACATGGTTGGTACCGATGGATTCGTTAGATTTTCTAGTTTCATATGATGCCAGTATCTTCACTCTAAGCCTACTAAAACCTAAAAATCGTGTTAATGCCTTCTGACAGCCCTAATATATATATATATATATATATATTATTGTAACAGTTGTTTAGGAGTCAGTTACCGGTCTCTCTTCATATCCAGCTCCCATGCAGTGACTCTTTTCTCATCCACATTTGTTACAATTACTCTCAAAACAAAGTTCAACCATCACACTATAACTTAACAAAGAAATGAAGTCAGATTTCTAATTATAGCTCAGGGTTGTTTACATATTTTTTTGAATTTCAGTTAAAAAAAAATATGAATAGCAAAACGTCTTTTAAAAAAGTCTTCATTAAATGTATATGTAATATATGTAGATTAAAATACACTGTCTCTCTTTAATCATCAAACTGCCATCACTTGCAGAAGACTGGGATCAAATAAAAATCCTTTTTTTCCAGCTTGAACAATTACATTTAAAATTAGTAATGAAATAGCAATTTGCTAAGATAATGGCAACATGCTATCATTTTGATTATTTCAGTTAAACATGAAACTTAAAAATAACAAAGTTTCTTTTTGGAAGGTCACCCCCCTCACTCATTTTTCTGCATCTGTATATTTGCGAGATAATGCCTCTGCTAATCCCTTGCAAGGTCAGTGCTTGTATTGGATGATTGTACCCCACTGTTTATTCATACTTCCTGCTGATGTCATTTCATCCTGCTGGCTCCGGCCTTTGACCTGTCATTTACCTCCTATCGTTGCCATGGTTTAGTCCACCTTGGTGGCCGCTGTCCAAGAGAACATCCCCGTCGTTATCTCTGTAGGATTCCTCTGCTTACAGGAAGGTTACTATCTAAATGCAAAATCTATTTGTACTTAAAGGTCACTTTTCATTTGGATTCTTAATATCCTCTTCCATCTTCTTTTCTCACTCCTCACTTTTCATTGGCTCCTGAAGTCAGTTTCTTTGACTTATTCACTCTCATTCCCTTTTTCCTCTCTCTGTGCATATGATGTCTTTTCCTGCTGTTATTCCATTGTTTGACAAAAGTACTGTACATCATCCAGTTGACAGGAAAAGGCTATGATACATAACGCACCGGCCATGTTTAAATGGCTTAGCTTATGACTCTTAAATGTATTTCAGCAGCAGCTCTGGCAAAGAGCCACGATGTCACACAGGGTGCTGGCTATTCCCCCTCATCCACTGATCAATGGCACTGATACAACTTGAAAATATAACTGTGTGTGTGTGTATGTATACAGTATGATTATATGATAAAAAGCATGTGTAAATCACCACTCTTTAAACATTAAAGGCAGCGGGTGGGTTGCTGTCTTGGCACAACCGTGATTTACTGCAACACAGCATATGTGCTTCATTCAGCATGTGTCTGTATGTAGAATGGGAAGGATCTGCATGGGATTGTTCTGTCGTCAGTGAGGTTGTTGCCCCCACCACGAAGCTGTTACTGTCTTTACTGAAAGTAGTAAGAAGAGTTATTTTGGATGGAAGCTCATTATAAACATACAGTCATATTAACAGTGAGGTTAATTGCAGTGTCACAAGTTGAGTTTGTCTTCTTGAACTGCGCTCACCAACAGACCAATGCTTTTCTGGAAACAATTTAGGTTTTGTTGGAAAGTATATCGCAAGTTCTTAAATCTGTTAACTTTGAGAACAACAACTTAATCTTTTTTTTTTGGGGGGGGAATATTTGAGGCGCTTGCTTATTTTTATAGGACATTTTTTTAATGTTTTCAATTAACAAATCAAAAGGATTATCTGAAATGACTTAATGCTACCAGCTGAGTAGCCCTGGCTCAAGAGTTCAGATTAATGAATGAAAAAAACAGGTGAAAAGGGATAAATGAAACTCCTGGGGGTGATATAAAGTAGATGATTAACTATGTGGATTCGTTCAAAGTTAATTGAGATTTTAAAATGCTATATAATATTGCTTCAAGATGTGCCTTCATAGCTACAGCTTCATATGTGCCTTTCGATATGCTGATTATACTTGAAATAATCTGTATTAAGGAGCTGTACAGTGTATTGTGATTGGCCACTTTGAAGTCAAAATTATTGTAAAACATTATGGGTTCAATTATGAATGAAGTCCCATTAAATCTTAAATGTGATCACATTTTGAGCAAATGGATACTTAATCGATGTGAAAGAAGAAATGTCCTTTTTTTGTGATTCTGCCATGGCGGCATGTCACGGCCTCACTCTACCTCTCCGTCTCATCGTAGTATCACATTCCTCCCACATTCATCCCCACCTCCATGTTCTTGTTTGGTACTCAAGTCTGTCCACGCCTCGTTTCCTCTTTACATATTGTAATCTTTCTTTTCCCTCTCCTCCTCGTCTCCTCTCTCCTTCTGTTATCGGTGTGTCCTGTAAAGCTTCATTTACAGAGGAGCCCTAATCAGATATGTACCAGCGGAGAACAGTTTGTGAGAGCAGTGTGTGGCCTGATAGATAGCAAGGCTTAGCAGAAGGGGAGCGCATTGTAAGCCCTCAATTATATGCCCGACACCCAGACGCAAGAAAGAGACACTTGGGAGGCCTGTTTGTGTTTTTGCTCATGTGTCTGAGTTTCATCTTTGAGCGTGTTTGATTGCATGGCTATATGCTTATTGTTAATGTTTGCTGCGCAGTGTGTGGAGCCAAAATAAATCGGGCATAGAGAAAAACTGATTGTAGATTACCAGGTCAAGCTGAATAAGGAGTGAGTGAGTACATACTTTTAAAAGTACTATTTGTGTCTGCACTTATCACGTTCTAAAATCAACAGGTGAAATCACAAATGTTTAGGAGTAGGGATGTTAATATTTAACAGTTTAACTGTTAACCGACAATAATTCCGACCGATTAATTAAAGCTATCAGTTAAAACAGTTAACAACAAATATTATTACACAGCTTTGTTGAATACTCGATTCTGATTGGTCAATCACGATGTTCTATGGTCTGTTATTTCTGTATAACAGACCGTTGCTATGTGTAACAGACCGTTGCTATGTATAACAGACCGTTGCTATGTGTAACAGACCGTTGCTATGTATAATAGACCGTTGCTGTGGGCACAGTTCTGATGTCGGACTCTGGCAGACCGTTTTTGTGTGAAATGATTGATTTCTTCAGTAAGTAGCTGTGTAATAAGCGAGATAATGTACAGCTAGAGGGTTATTGTTGTGAATACCAGCTTGATGTATATTATCCCTTATGTTAAACTTTTTTTTTAAAAAGCTGGGCATATCTCGGAGTGGCTTGTCGCTAAATGAAAATAGCTGGTCCACCTTAAAGGCCACCCCACCTGAAGTGAGGCTGGGCCAAAGTTGTTGCTAGCTTCTGGGCTAACCCCCTTCACTTTAATCAGCAGGTGGTCAGCAAGACACGGGAACTTGGTTTGGGTCTTGAGAGTTGTAGCATTTATTAACAGACAAATAAACTATACAGTCACTGCACTGCTATGTTCGCAGACCTTTAACGTTACTGCTAACTTTATGCTCGCCCTCACTCACATGGCGGGCCGCCGGGCTCGCAATACAGTGGTGGAAACCCTGACAAACTACGCCAGCTAGACACACAGCTGACAGCCTCGCAGCTAAACTAAAGGATTTGGTGCAGACTTACAAGTGGCTGCATGTGTCCACGACAATGCACGCAACATCGGGGCTGTTACAGTAACTCTCCCGGATGGAAGAACTGGGGACTGTACATGTTCATCCACTGACAGTACAGGATGGATTCAACCTGTTTGTGCATTAGGTTGTTTTTGCAGTTGGGTGGATTGTTAGGCACTAAAACCACAGCACCGCTGCATGCAACACACTAATCTTGTTGGTTAACAGTTAATGATCGGTTAACGAGGGTCGGCTATCGGTCAGAAAACCAATTCTAAATTAGCATCCCTGTTCGGAGTATTCTCTAAAGCTGGGGACACACCGAGTCGACATCAAAGAACTAGCGGCGACAAAGGCCACCAGTTGCGTCGCCTCACGTTGCCTTGGTCTTGGCCAAAAGGTTGCACTCGAACACACCGCAAAGACTACAGCTGAAGGCCAACTACCACATACGTTCTCCGCCTGCATGATATGAAATAACTCTCCACACCAGCAGGCGGGGTTAGTCTGTATTTGTCATTCAAAAAGGGAGACTGGAAGATAGAGGACTGCAGATATACATGACATTGTTATGATACCTACACAAAATAAAGCAGCGTTTGCTGACCATTTTCACACCACTCTCTCTCACCACTTAGCTTCATTCCAGATGTTCATGTCGTTGGGAAAACATCCGTGTGTTGGAATGATCAGATGAGATGTAGATGAAAAATGAGAAGAGCCCGTCTGTGTTTGTCCTCTTGACTTTACTCGTTGGCTTGCTTTCTTCACTTCCGTTTCTCTTCTCGTGCACTGATTTGTTTAAGCTGAACCGCCAATCAGAGTGATTTCTCTCACGGCGTGGTGTGTCAGGGCCTTAAGGCTGGTTGAGGGCATTCTTGAAATTGTGAGGTAAAACTAATTAAAGCACAGGTAGACTACGGTATGAGGTTAAGTAGGTTTGAATTTAAGTATCTGAGAGTGAAATTTTTGTAAAACCTTCATGCACAAGTTTTATTTCAACCAGGAGTCAGTACAATGTGGAGGGCACGAAGGGGCTACAGTAGATCCAACCATTTTCTATTCCACTTTCAAGGCCATTCAAAGCTCATGGTTAGGCTCTGTGGCGTTGGGCCCACAGAGACACCAGGGAGGAATCAGATGAAGCATGAAAAGATGAGCTCGGGAGAGCAAACAATGAATAGTGTTTGAACATCTCTGCTGCTGGAGTTCACTGCTTCAAGGCTGCCTACCTCTGCAGATAGAATATTCATCTGCTGTATTGTCCCGTAGAGGCGTGTAACCTTTAGCGAGAAATCACAGCGCAGCTCGACCTTGCTTTTCTGCCTCATTATCATGCAGCCTCCAGTACAAACAGCAAAGCTTTGTTTGATGCTAATATTATAGTTTCTTTGTGTATCATCTGACCATTCCTCCAAATCTTTTACTGTTAGTAATTACTAGTATGTAACATGGAGTGACTTTTTGTCTTGATGGAAAGTTGATTACTTTTGTCTGAACTTGATGCAGTGAACTCTCAGTCTTCTACTGCACCAATCTCCAGGCTCCAAGGGGATGCCATTCACTACTAAGAATGGATCTTTAGCTGCCTGCTTCTGCCCATACTTAGCCATCAGTGGCTAAAAAATTAAGTTGAATTTATTTATTTATTTTAATTTTAAAGTTAAATTAAGATTAAGTTTGGTCAAAGCCAATGACACGAGTGTCTTTAATGAGAAAGCCAGGTGGTGTTTTCGTAACCCAATAGGGTTCCAATATGACAACTATCAGCTGTTAACACGTGAGAAACCAACTGCCCCTGAGATTAAAGACATTTACTGCTCATTTTTACTCCCGTAAAATACCAGCTCACAAGATGTGTTAAAACAAGATTTCTTAAGGTGCTTAATGAGTTGGCCAGCCACCATTCTTCATCCTCAGATCCACAATATTTCTGCATAATCCAGGGTATGGAATGCATTTGACCGTACTCTGTTCCCTGTGTCTGGTGTGAGCAGAAGTTTGTGTTAGTTTAGTGGTAAATTACAAAAACAGTATTCATTAGCAAAAACGTTGTATTGCAGGATGAAATTGTCAACATAAGAAATCCAGTATTAAGACACCTGAAGATGCTGCCATGCCGCTCTGCTCTTAACCAGAGTAGCCTTGCAAGTGAGAGGCCACAAGCATTTAGTGATGGTGCATCTTTTCACCAGTTAGTACCACTCTCTGCCTTAACTGTTACTAATGTACTAGCTTTTTTTTGAAAAAAATCTTTATTAAACACTATTTAATAAGTAAATTCAGAATCAGAAATACTTTATCGATCCCCGGGAGAAATAAAAGTTGTTCCATTTTAGAATAGAAGATAATAGATAAATTATAAGAAAAACAGAAGAACACAGATGAAATGTAAACGTGTGTATTATCAAAAATAATTGCAAATATAAAATTAACTATCAAAGAAATAACATGAATTTAAGTATTTGGGACATCAGATTACTGCATACCATTTCATTTTGTTTAATGAAAACATTTTTAAATTTAAACATTTTTAATTAATAAAAAAAATATTTTAAATTCCATGTTCTATCATCTATTATTCCATCTATGTTTTAGAATTTTGCTGAGGTATCGTTTCAGTATCGTATCAAAGTCCGAATTTTGGTATCGTGACAACACTAATGTGCGATAATGTAACTTTCACATTACAATGATGTAAACCGATGATCTGATGACATGACATTCAAACAACGTAAGAACAAGTTTGAAAAAAAAAAAAATGTTGGTAATAGATTCATTATGGTAATAGATATAGCCAATGCTACACAACAGAACAGAAAGGTCTTCTTTGGTCTTGGATTATTTAACCCTTCAAGTGATCTGCCTAAACAGCACCCTATATCACACAAAGACATCCTTTCAGGCCCACGGGCTGGCAGGAAACCAGCTACTGTATTACAAGGTCAACATTACCTTTATTACTTCTTATTAGTCTACATTATACCTCATGGGAGGTTTTACATAAACACACACCCACGCAGATACGCAGGCTTACAGAGCTATAAGCTCACCGGAATGGCAGTTGGGATTCTGCCTCATGCCGATAGACATGCCCTGGGGAGCTCAGGTAAACATTGGCTCTGTGTTTTTCTGTTTATTGTTTGGTTATAGGCTATGACATAGTCGATTATTCTCTTCCATCTGCAGTCTCAACACAGTTTATGGGATGGAAATTGTAGCTCTCATCTGAAAAACAGCGTGATGTGTTTTCAACTGTAACGTTTGAGAGACATACATGACCACGCCAGCACGTACAGTCACTCAACCAACACACAAGACACAGACATTAGCGGTGTATTTCCAGCACTAATGAGAATGAATCCTCATTTCTTAGCTGTAATTGTGCATGTGTATTTTCCTTCCTCCGTCTCTAAAGATTATGTTTGCCAGACCCACGGGCTCGCCGATTGTTTTGAGTGCCTCTCCGCTCTGTATGACTGCGCTGTGCCGCAGGTGCTCAACAAAGCAGCCCCATTGCAATGCAGCGAGCGCGCCTCCATTGTGGCATGAGACGCATTTTATCGACACCTATTTCTCCTGTCCTCTGAGTACATTCAGAAGTTTCTGAGTGGCCTTGGCTTCTGGCTAATACAATGAATGTATACATACCTATTCACAAATATACAGAAGCACACAGCCTTTCTTTCCTCAAGACCTTTACATGTTGCCAGAGAAAAGGCATTATGTTGGATTGGAGAAGAGTGAAGCCGGTTACATCTTGTATGGAGAGAATACATTGAAAGTGGTGTTGTGTTTGTGTCTCTATTGTTAAGTCAAAAAGGTTGTAATGACTTGTCAGTGCCTGCCTCCATTTTCCCCTGCTATTCAGTCAATTATAAAGTAGGCCTACGCAGACAACATCCATTAATATCAGTCCTGGCTGTTTGCAGAGAAACACTGTACTCCCCGTACATGCATCAATAAAGTAGAGTTAGGGGAAAGGGCAGAAGTATGAAATGCTCAATAGAATATGGCATTTACATTGACAGTCAAACCATGAAATACATCTCTTTCTCGCTCTCACTCCCACTCCGTCTCCCCCTTCTCATGTTTTTACTCTTTCTTCCCACTTATTATTCACAGACCACAGTCCATTGCTAAGTGCAGGTGAAAAAAACCATTAAGTCACTGGCTGGGAGGCTTGTGTGTGTGTGTGTGTGTGTGTGTGTGTGTGTGTGTGTGTGTGTGTGAGTGAGGGAGGGAGTGACAGGAAGACAGATTGCTGCACATTCTGAAACATGACATTCTAATCGGTGTGCATGTTAATTAAGAGACTTCATTGAAATGTTTCTTGTGACCGGAGAAATTGGAGGCTTAATGAAAGGGAATGTCCATGTTATATGCATGCAAGGAGATCTGTGTGTGTGTGTGTGTGTGTGTGTGTGTGTGTGCGTGTGTGTGTGCGTGCGTGCGTGCGTGCGTGCGTGCGTGCGTGCGTGCGTGCGTGTGCGCGCGCGTGTGTGTGTGCCTTGAAGTGCCTCGCTGTAAGAAAAAAGGCTCTACTTGATTCACATTTGTTCACATATCAATATTTCCTCATATGTTTTTTTTCCATCTCTCGCTGACTAGTTTCCCTTAATAGTCTCCTCCACATGGTGAGGTCGAAAGTGAAGCTCTGCATTTGGTTTCATTTGGCTGATTTTTTTTATTTTCTTAAAATCCCAGCAGGGATTTGGTGGTGACACTTGTGAACAGGCTTCGCTGACATTCGGAAAATATATTAAATATCCACCATATGCTCTGAGCATGGCAAGTTCTCCGTGTGTGTGTGTGTGTGTGTGTGTGCGTGCGTGCATGTCGTTTGAGTGTTTGCACATGTGCTCTGAGATAGAAACACAAACAGTGAAATGACTCAGATGATTCAGTGTCGGTAGTATCCAAAGTCACATTTTAACGAACGCTTCCAAAAAAGAGTTCTCACAGATTTTCCGTCTTCAGAGGTCAGTTCCATAAAACCTTTGTACAAATTCATAAAATGTACGTGACAGTCTAACGGCCCTCTTATGTAATAGCAGGGGTCAAGGGTTATGATTTAAGATGCTTACGAGCAGCTGTGTGCGTGAGTGATATAAAGTGAAATCCACTATAACGGCAAATATTTTAAGGTCACATCACTTCATTAAGAGCGAGGCACTCGCTTGTAAAATTATCAACTGACTTGATATCCCAGTTTGAGTTCACAAAGTCTTTGCCCTCTAATGAGACTCTGTATGTTTCACCACTCATCCCACTCATCTCAGCAAATCATGTTAGGCCTTTGTAGCTCATTGGAGGCTGCTCCTAAAGGAGTTAGACAAGTCAATGGACACACATGAGTGGGCGCGATTAGATGCAAGTGAAAGAATTAGCGTATTCCTGCGCTTTATGAGTTGTTTCATAAACATACAGAAAAGAGAGGAAAAGGGAGAGGTATTGGAGGTAAATCCTGGAGATTGGACACTCCCATACACATGGTTGGTGCTTTAGTTTATATATAACGTCTGTACAGTTTGTACATTGGCTGTTTGGGGCTAATCAACACAGATCGCACAATTGTACAGCAGCTATATTTGTGTGATTGAGGTATGGTGAAAATTTGCTTGACTTTCTGAACGCAAATTAACGCTGCAGTGGGTAGAAATGGAGCAAATATAATACGGTCACTATATCCTGACAGTAGTGCATGAGACAGGTAATCTGAAAAAAAATCATGTGCCTCTGTGTCCTCCGGTGTCCTCCGGTGCTCCTAATGACATCTGCAAGATTTCACAGACCGGAGGAAAACAACCAATCAGAGCTGAGCTGGAGCCTTGCCATCTCTGAACAGCTGTCTATCACTCGCGAACTCCGATCAAACTAGGCAGCACTTATCAAATATGAATCAATATTCTGTTTCTTTAATGCCTATTTCTCTCTTCAAATATTTTCAGGAACATCTTGTAGTGTACTGTTTAGCTGTAAAATGAGAGAGTTTGTGGCCATGTTGAGAACACTTGAGGGAATACCAAACACCGTCCACCAGCCGGAGCACACTTTCTCATTTTACAGCTAAACAGTACACTACAAGATGTTTCTGAAAACATTTGAGGCGAGAAATAAGCATATAGATACAGAATATTGATTCATATTTGATCAGCGCTGCCTAGTTTGACCGTTCGCAAGTGATTGACAGCTGCCTCCGTTGAATGAACAACCAATAGGAACGCTCTCTCTTTGAAATGACCTGTGATTGGTCAAAGTCTTCCGTCACAGACTAGATTTCCTAAAGCCTGAAAACAGAGCCATGAGGAGGAGCAGAAGTCTAGTTATCTCTCAGAACACTTGAATTACAATATGCTGAAAGGTTATTTTGGAATTTTTGCCCAATGATGTCAAAAACATTGTGCCTACTTTAAGGAAGGCCAACAACTGACCATAGTATATAGTCAGGAAGAACTTATTATGTAAAAATAAGAAAATTCTTCCAGTATCCTCAGGTCCACAAAAAGTGTTTTTTTATGGCTGGGATGACCTTCAGAACTCACAAAAGAGCATATTCTAACACTCACCCCACCATTTGCCCTCCAATGTGAGAGCCACAGTGGACTCAGCTACTACCGGCCCACTCGATCAATCCCCAAATATCAAGGAGGTTTTTCTCAGGTGAACTGTGTTACCTGGGGCAGCTCCTTGAGGCTTGGACCCTGAGAGGGGCTGGCAGGTGCGTCAAGGATAGTCTCCCACTGAGTTAATCCGAGTCAAGCGAATGCAGTGCTGCCTTCAGAGAGGTTTCAGTGGTTGCAGAAGGAGAGAAGAGTTGATTCCATTGGATCTGTGCTCTCCTTTGTTCAGCTTCTATTAAAGAGGAGTCTGTCACATTCTACTATCAATTGCCATGTGCCAGAAATCTGTTCTAATGTTGGGTTCAAGGAGAGATTGGTTTTCATCCACTCTGCTGAAGCATTTCCTACAGGGAGTGAGGTGCCAGCATCCAGTGATAAGTAGAGTTGCTGGTGGTTCTTGACACCCTTTCAAATGAGCTGTTAAAGCTGTTGGCCAGTGTCTTCTTTTTTTTTTTTTTTATCAATTCTTTCAAAGTGCCTGCAGCCACCTCCAAATACCTCTGAGCACAAGCAACTTTTCTGAAGAGCCTGCTGTCTTTCTTGTGCAAACACCTCATGACGCTTCGGGTTAAAATCAACTTTAAAGAGAGGTGCTACACTTGTCAACTTCTCTTTTCTTTACTTAACTCATGTCTCATGAACAACTGACCAATTGCAGCACAAAGTGGGGAGTAGAGACTACTTTGTGAAAGCACACTATATGAATTGAATCTAGGGATGTACCGATACCAGTGCCAGGTAGCGGGTCCAATACTGTGCTCATGTACTTGTACTCGCAAAACGGCTCCGATACAACGGCACGAAAACCACTTTACGGTGGTGCGCTGGGCCGGGATCCCACCTCAGCCGGCCCTCACTTTCATTGCGCCACAGGGTTTTGCTTGCACCCTCTGACTCGCGCGCGCGTTAGACTACTTGGTCCGTGTTTCAAGAGAGTCGGGTGGGTTGCCGACATCGCCGCAGACCCCTGACGCCTTTTACGTGGGCCGAGCCCTGATCTGGCGGCACTGAGGACAGTCTGTCCCGGTTGACAGTCGCACCAGGACCAGGGGGCCGTCCACGGCGGGGAGAGATGGTGCAGTGAGCCCTTTGTCCACGGTGCGGCAAGGTCCGGGAGGGGAGCGCTGTAAGGCTGCGGCCGTGAGCCACCTTCGCCCCGAGCCTTTCCAAGCCGACCTACAGCCGGTCGCGGCGCACCGCCTCGTATGCGGGACTCACACCCCCCAGCTGGCTTTTAACGAGGGTCTTTTGGCACAGAAAAGTACTCGTATCGGTACTCGGTATCGGAGAGTACCCAAATGTAAGTACTTGTACTTGTACTCGGTCTGAAAAAAAGTGGTATTGGTGCATCCCTACTGGAATCTGTTAACTTTTTTTGAAAGACCTGCCATTTTGGTCCATTACATAATCATCACACGGAGAACCCTATAATGAGTCAGATATTGTGGATGAGGAGTGGGATGATCCTTGGCCTTTAATAAGGGCAGCCCCTATGTATAAGGTTGATTAGGATCACCATGGTTGCCAGAGCATGTGGATTCAAAATTGAAGTTCTTTGACGTACTCTACTTTAGATTAGGCGTTCATCCTCTAGAACCCTGTTCAATGGCTTAACCTGTACTCATAGAACTATGGTTACAGTAGATAACCATATTTTTTTCTGATGAATAATGAAAAGAATGAACAGGTGTTCAGTGTTTACATGTGAATTCTACAATGTTTTAAGCCTTACATTTAACTCATTCAGATTTTCTGGTGAGATTTTGCATGACTGACCCGGTGAAGTGTTCCCTCAGATTATGAGTGAGGTCATAGGGATCAGCCGTTGTTTTCTCCAGAATGGTCTTCGGGTTTGGGAATGTCTGACTGACCCAACTTCAGAAATGACTGGGTAGTGTTCCTGTTTAACGACAGCAATTTACCAGCAGTATGTTTGATTTGCATTACTGAATAATAGGCTGACTTTAGACAGTACTAACCAGTGGAAGCTGGTCCAAAGAGGTGGTTGCTCCTCCTCTATTTTTTTGAGAGGCAAGAGGGAGATCAAAATATAAACAAAGTAATTGGTTGAAATAAACCATTACCAAATCTCAGTATCATTTACAAAATAGTTTTTCTCTCTTCTTTGGAAAAAAAATCCATTATTTAAATCCTGATTAAAATGCGTCAACAGCAAACCTGCAGGGCAGAGGGGAAAGGGCAGCCTGTGTGTGATTCTGGGCATCGTGGGGGGTAGAGGAGGTCGAGCACCCTCCGTCCTCCCTTGGGGTGGGACGTCTTCTATCAACTCAATGCATTTAATTCTTTTCATGCTTGTCTGTGATTGGCCAAAACACGTCAAAACACGTTCCAAGGGAGGTTGACCTTCCTTATCTGGTTACCAATCAACAACCATCAGAGTACATGATTGACAGCGGGTTGGTCCAATGATGATGTCCAAATGTCCTCTTCAGTCTCTACCACTGTAGTTCTCTTTATACATCCATGCTGTAAGTACCTGATGAACTGGCAGTAAACTATCAGACAGCAGCTCATCAGGAAATGAATTATAACGTGTAAATTGTGAACTACTTTAAAACACATAACAAAACGAATCCTTTTTATTTATGCCTGTTTATTGAGATGTAGCTAGCTACTAGTGTTAGCTAGTGCATCAGTTAGCTTGTTGTAGCAGCCCTGAAGGACGCGGTGCAGCAGTCTGTAAACTCATAGACATATATACAGACAGGCTTCTAGTGACACATTATACACGCTGATGCTGCAGTGATTGCTTTTCTTACAGTGCCTTCAGAAAGTATTCAGACCCCTTTGCTTTTTTCACATTTTGTTATGTTGCAGCCTTATGCTAAAATCAATAAAATTACTTTTTTCCCTCATCAATCTACACACAATACACCACAATGACAAAGTTGAAACAGAATTTTAGAAATTTTTGCAAATTTATTAATAAGGAAAAACTGAAATATCACATCGACGTAAGTATTCAGACCCTTTACTCAGTATTGAGTTGAAGCAACTTTGGCAGCGATTACAGCATCGAGTCTTCTTGGGTATGATGCGACAAGCATTGCACACCTGGATTTGGGGATTTTCTGCCATTCTTCTCTGCAGATCCTCTCAAGCTCTGTCAGGTTGGATGGGGACCGTTGGTGGACAGACATTTTCAGGTCTCTCCAGAGATGTTCGATTGGGTTCAAGTCAGGGCTCTGGCTGGGCCACTCAAGGACATTCACAGAGTTGTCCCTAAGGCACTCCTGCGTTGTCTTGGCTGTGTGCTTAGGGTCATTGTCCTGTTGGAAGGTGAACCTTCCAACAGGAAGCATAAGGCTGCAACATAACAAAATGTGAAAAAAGTGAAGGGGTCTGAATACTTTCTGAAGGCACTGTATAAGCCATTGTTTTACTGCTTAGTTTTTTGTTTTACATAAGAAAGTAGAGATAACTAACGTAGGCAACTAGTGTAGTAATAATAAGAATTTATACAACACTTGTCGAACTTAAGTCCCCCCCCATCTGATAAAATTAGGAACATGAGAGCACATATATCAAGCAGCACTGAGCCCATACCTATAATGGAGGTGCAAGTGCAAAATATGAGGAATAACTTTTGGTTTTCCTCCTGTTTTCCCCAATTTGTTGAGTCACCAGACGCCACTGGCACTAAATGCTATTTTATAATGAATAAATGTAAGCATAAATGCATATTACAAATGTCTGTCCTGGATAGGCCTTAGACAAGATATCATATTGTATACAAAGAACCACATCCACATTTTACAGCCTGCCTCCCTTAACAAACATCTGAGCTAATGGATCTTGCAATTAGCAGCATCCTAATCGAAAATGATCTGACATTTTGTCTTTCCAAGGGCTCTGTCATGGACATCCCAACAGCTGGGTTACGTGGCTGCAGCAGATGGAGGACATGGAGGATGCCGATTGACAGACCAGGGACAGGGTGACAAACAAGCTCTATCCTCAGCACCGGCTATTGATTTCAGCTCAGAGGTCTCTGCCTGATATGGCAGCAGTCAGGGTCGACCAGCCGCCTGAGCTAGAGCTAGCAGGCTATTAGCCTGGAAAGGGAGATGCGGGAGAAGACAATATTATCGTCATGGCCAGTCAGAATCAAGGATATGATACGTGCGGTGCAAGTTTATGATATGCCGGGAATAGATCATGCCCACAGGAAACAGTGCAGAAGCACTGAGGAACCTACCCACAATTCTTACTGACTATTAATTTTAGCCTTAAAATTAATTTCACATTAAAATTGGTAGAATACAGTTTGCACTAATATGATTTGACATGGAGAGCTTATTGCTGGAATTTGGTCAATGACTGTCTCCGCCATTGTCATGCATGATTAACTTTACACGATGCCAGGAAGAACAACTGTATGTGGTTACCTAGATGGCAGCAGTTTTTCTGGATTTAATAGATTTTGTTCTTTCCATCACTCTTGTTTTCATTTTTAATACAGTTTTCATAAAGTGCCAAAGGGTAGAGCTGTGGCAGAGTGTTAAAACCAGAGGGGTTAGCTGGCCCTCTGTATGATAAGGCCTCTTTCTTTTTTCCTGCCCAACCAGGTACTGTATTTGGCTTGCAGTTACTACCTTAACATGGTGATAAAACTTTGCCCCAGTTAGCAACAACAAACACACTGTGGTTTGTTTAACTGGGTGCAAACCTGTGCCTGAATGTCGAACACTGAGGCTTTATTTTGTGTTTTGGCTCTTGTCAAGAATGAGATTTTGACAAAGAATTTAAGAAATATATTCATACATGTGTATATATGATGTTTGCATGGATCCATGACAGTGCCGTCTCGCTCGATTTGGTTCTTCCTTGCGCCCCTAATGACTAATGGTGACTGAGTTCCAATGTAAACATGGGGAGGCCAGGCTGTGCAGACTCACCAATCTGGCCTGTTATGTCAATTAGCCCGTGGTCTGTATCCACCTCAGTCACGCTAGCCATCTGCGGCCTATGGTGGATGGGATTACAGGACTTACTTTCCTCTACCTGGCAAGACACTCACCTCTATACAGCATCAAAGACAACACTGGTGCCCTCAGCGTTTTCATCTGTTTCACAGAAGTCACTACAGTGCCCTGTGTTTCTTTAACACGCAGTCCTCTCATTACCTTCAGTTGGCCACTGCCGTTTTGTTCTGTGACAGTGTACCGTTACCGCTCTGTGCTGCTGCTGCAGCATATTTTTTTGAATAGGCATATTAGAGCTGAAAGCACATCTGTAATTCTGGTGAAGGTGGATATGGTTGAAATGTCCTCCACTCAAAGCCGGGCCAACTCTTTACTCACCTTGTTAGGGAGTGGATGCTCGGTGCACAGCGTCTCTGGTGGATTTTCTTATGTGAAGCCAGTTGATCCGTTGTGTCTTAAACCTTTCAGAAATGCTGTTGAATAAACCCTGAACTCTGGGAATTGTGCAGACAGCACTCTTTTATGGAAGTGACCAGCAGGCTGATGAGATGCAATTGGATTGCATATCTGAAACACTGATGGTAGCGTTATTTTATGGAAGCTGCTTTTACTGTGCCTTGGAGCTTTGCCAGATTAGTGTCTTAGTGTAGGGAGTTACAGTCCTCTGGACTCAAGTTATATGTCCTTGTTCAAAGGAGTAGGAGGGGTCAGCTTTTTATGTACTTTAATGACGAACGGATGAAAAAAAGTGAAATAAAGTGAATTCCTTTACTCTTTGATATATGGGGTTGTTTGTGATGCACAAAGTCCAATTTAATCAAAAGTGGTTGTATTTTAAATTAAAAGCTGACATGGATCGGCTGGTTTTTAAACAAATTAGATGCCATGCTCATCTGAAACGTCTGCTGGACAGTCTAGGAAATGTGCTTTACCCTGGTATAAGCATTCACGGCATAAATTAATGGGCCTTGAATGTTTCCCTCCACAAGTAAATGGATTACCACTTAGGCATAGCTTTGTCATACAGGCCACACAAGCTAAGTGAAAGAAATAGATTGGAAATATTGCTTAAAAGTAAAGCCCCATTCTCATAGTTGCCTTAAGTCATAAAAATGGAAAACCTGCAAGAATAACGAGGTGATGGTAATCCTGTTAAAACGTGTGGAATACATGAGAGCATACTGTAAAACACATAACTGTGGAACATGTCTACACGAATCACGGGACATTTTGCAAGTGCAGTGTATCATTGATGGTGGTAGCTGACCTTAGTTTAACACAGGAATGATGAGAGTCTTTGGGTCAATAAGGGTTAAATGACGAGTAGGCGGATGCCATCTCTCTGACCATACACGGCACTTCTCTGATTGCACACCTTTTTTTTTCTTCCCCCTTGTTCTCTAGCCCCTGCTAGGTTAATATGCTACCCCTAGTTACATTATGAGACAGATCTCACTAAACACAGGCTTGCCACTGTGTCACACACATACATACCCACATAGATGTGCTCACACACAGCTACACATCAGATACTCTGCCTTATTTGACCTTGACCATCGTGGGCAGCTTGACTTATGGTCGCTGTGAAAGCCTGATTGTCAGGTTAATTCAATTAGCCCTGTGGATTGTTTTCTTACATGAAGGCCCATTGTTTCTGCTGTGTTTTTATTTTTACTGTCATCTGGGATTTTCACACCTTTTCTGTGCTATAATCAGAAAATAGGAAGACAGCAATAGCTGGGGAGATGAGTCAGAGGAAGAAAAACTGGTGGGTTGCACCTGAGAAAAGGTTTTGGAGGGAAAAAAATGCCAAAATGACAACCTGTGATGTTGGGGAAAATAGGGCTAGAAAATCCTGACATGGAGACAATATTTCTATGATGTGGAGGGGGAGTTAGCCAGATTGTAGACAGCAGCGTAGTGGAGATTTGAAATAGGCAGGGGCTGGGCTGGGAGCATTTTATATGACGAGTTACAGTAGCAGCACAGCGCCAGGGCCTCATGCTTTTACGATGGAGTCACAGTTTTCAATGAGCCAGTCCATTTTTCACAGGGACGAATTGCTCCTGACAGTCCAATGGCTAGGCCAACATTTTGCAAAATGTAAAAGGTCTGGCGCAAATGAGGTCTGACCTTATCAATAGCTGGGACCCATCCATCTAAAGGCAGACCCCCTGTCGCCCGCACAACAAGGCTGCTTACCTTCTCCCCCCTCCCTTCACGGCTGCCTTCCATCTCTGAATTGCTCACTCGCTGCTGTAAGATTCACTGTGCCGATGCACATTTCTCTCTGTATCTGTGGGCAAATGGCCCTTTCTGTCTTCGACTGAGAATTGTTCTCCATGGTTGTTTGTTTATCCATCCGTCACTTGCAAAATCTCAGGCACCACTCATTGGATTTTGATTAAACATGATAGAATGATGCATATCTCCACTTTGAGAAGGCAGTTTGACAATTGCATTGATTACTGAAAGGAAGGGTGGGCACCACACTATTATTTTGTCCCTGGGTTACGAGCAGTATCTTAAAAACACCTCTTCCAACTTTGTCAAAATTGTGGGAATGAATGCTTCTCACAGTTCTCACATTTTCAAATTTTAAAGGATTGAGCGAGCCCTGGGGAAAGAGGAAGGTTAAGAACCAGTTAACCATTGAGGAACATTTCAGAATAAACAATTCAACATTTTTTTGCACTTAATCAATCTCCTCAATCAAGGCCACCTAACTTGGCCTAATCCACATAATCTTACCCTAAACTGTATCAATCATGACTTGGTATCAGTCCTGCCTTTTGTCCCTCATCAAGGCCAGGTTTACTTACTCTCTTTTCATTATTCTTTTCCTGCTTTCTGTCCTACCACCATTCCCTCCACAATGTCCTGTGTGATGCAGTTTAGCATCACATCCATCATGCACATTCAGACTGCAGCATGGCGGTACTTAAACGTGTATGCATGTGAGCTCACATGTACAGTAAATGTACAGTGTGTGTTTTTTAGGAGGTGCTCTGCATTCTTGATGAATTATGCCTGATTGTCAGGGGACTAACAACAATGGTATCTGGAACTCTTTATAGTGAGAAACCGAAGCATAAAAGACACTGCATTATATTGTCATTAATACTATCTGCAGAGAGACAAAGAAATGAAGTAGGTCATTATAGACGCAATATCTTTGAGAGGATAAAGACAAAACAGGAAAGCTAGACTAAAGGGTCAGGTTTGGAAGCCTCCATGTCACATTTTTTTAACATGTTTAGTTGCATAATTAAATGTGGAGTCCATAAGGGTAAAGGGCAGGAAGGAAAGAAGGGTAGGAAATTACGAGCAGTGGACATCATGAACAAAATTTACCTTTTTTACTCTTGACCTAATAAACCCATTGAATTGAATTAAATTGAATGAAACACATTATTTTCAATGGCTTGCACGATGCAGCAACAGATGACAAAAAGCAAAGCGTGAGCACAGTGGAGCACTCAGCTCATGCTGCGCTGCGCCCAAAGTTCAACTGATTGAACTCTGGGTTCAGCGCACTGTGATGAGCGCCGAACCTATCGGCCGGCGCAGCGTAAACCGCGTTCTATGAGAAAGGCCCATAATGTATCTTTTTTTACTGGCTACACCTGCAGCGCACATACGGCATGGGGTTGTGTGAGTCACAGGCAAAACAAGATGGTAAAACAATAAGCTCTGATCGCTCAGCTTTTCTTTCTTTAATTTACTTTTGATAATTTTCCTGTCATTCAGTCTGCTATTTCAATCTCTCTTGTCAGCTATTACCCCAGGATGCAGGTGACAGGAAACAATAAATAATAATGTAACTCTACAAACCAAACTGCTAGGGCTGTGTATTGGCAAGAATCTGGCAATACGATACGTGTCATGATACAGGAGTGACGATTCAATGTACTGCGATATATTGCGATACTGTAAGCAAGGTGATATATTGTGCTTTTTTTTAAATCAAATTTGAGGAAAACTGTCATAGTATAAATAACACAACGCCATGCATAAAATATGAGTAAAGAAAAGTTGACTTTTTTTTTGCAATGAGAACAGTGGGATCTGCATTTACATTTATCACAGTCCCTGTAACATCCAACATCATAGCACTACTTTGAGAGGGCTCACACACTGAGAGGGAGCATCTCTTTGTAAATGAAATACAATATTGATTGAGTTAATCTTTGCATGTAAACTATTAATTAAAAATCAATAGTGTTTTTGAGAAACGATACAGTATCACAAAACATAATATTGTGATTGTATTTTCTTACACCCCTACAAACTCCCAATATGCTAATTGGCAGTCATCAAGTCATTTCCTGTATATCGGTAGTTTTTTTTTTTTTTTTTAAAAGACACTTCATGGTACATTTCTGTGTAAAAATGCTGTGCACACTTCGTGTAAAAAATATAAATTTGAGATTTGTAGAGCGGGTCTCCGAGGCGTCTACGCACCACTTGCACGCTGCTCTCACGCCTGGTGTATCCAGTTTTATTGATTATAGTGGAAGCGTATTGTTCCCGCAGCCTCTCCACATACGTTACGTGTTCAATGTAGCCTGCCTGTCACACTGTTCTGTATCATGAGCCTGAGATGATAGATGCATTCCAGCACTTATTTTATGATAAAGTGTTGGAATTTACCATTTTGTTGTATCCACTTTATTTAAGTCTTTCTTGTCTACCCAGATTGTTCTTTGGACAACCCCCGAAATGACTATCTTGTATTTTGTGTAACTGGGATGAGGAATGATAACAGCATTGGATTCTCTGTACATACTCACTTTTCCACCATTGGTAACTTGTAAAACCATTATTTGCTCAAATTGATCAAATTGAATTCTAGTTAAAGTGGATAAGAAAGACTGTCCACCAAATATTTTATATCAAGTTCTTTAATATGATCATGACTGTGACAGAGCTGGAGTCAAACTCAAGAACTTGGCCTTGAAAAGTGTTGACAGTGGAAATGACCCTTTGTGAACACAGACATAGAGCAAATGTCTGTGGATGTAGCAGTGACTGTGTGCTGAACTGAGCTGAGTAGAACAGAACTGAGCTGAGCCTGGCTGGGACTTTGGGCCCTCCCCGAGGAAAGCCAACCAGCTCACACAGTCAGATCTGCACCAACTAGAGGAGACACTTTGGACAAGTTAAACAGTG
This sequence comes from Sebastes umbrosus, assembly GCF_015220745.1. Classification (NCBI taxonomy): domain Eukaryota; kingdom Metazoa; phylum Chordata; class Actinopteri; order Perciformes; family Sebastidae; genus Sebastes; species Sebastes umbrosus. Next base: position 1,486,067 of record NC_051276.1, read on the forward strand.
ATAAATCTGCATGTCAGTATGATTTAAACCACGGCCGCTACTTTCTGTCGACGTCGTGTCATATCGCCGCCCCCGCAGGGCTCATATTGTCCGCCGCGTGGCTCTTTAAGAAGCGAGGGATGATGAAAGAGTGAGAGGTTAGTGTGACAGGCTTAACTCGTGGAGGAAAAAGAACAAGCTTTGATTAATTGCAGTGGAGGTGATTGTGAAGGGAGATGCCGAGGGTGAACAGGTTCTACAGTAGGTGTGCGTGTGTAGGTGGTGTTGGCTGTTGGCACGCTTGTGTTTGTGTTTACGCGTGAGCAAGAATCAGCTGTGGGAGTGTGCATGTATAAACAATATGTGGGAGGAGGCGTAAAGGAAAAGAATAAATAATAGCTATATTCCGGCTTTTGCTAAAATGTTTCAAAAAGCATGGGGTGGGAAAAACCCCCCAATTAAGATAAAAATGAAAGTTTTACTTTTACAATTCTGAAATAATCTATTTAGACCAATATAAGGCCAATATAATGCTATTATCAAGTCAATTTTATTTGTACAGCCCAATATCACAAATCAAAAATGTGCTTCAAGAGGCTTTACAATCTGTACAGAGTCGACACCCTCATGTATAGAGTCTATACATAGACCCTTGATTCGGAATAGGAAAAAACTCCCTAAAAAAACCTTTACTGGTGGAAAAATGGTCTGCTTTTATTGTCTTTTCATTGTCAAAGTGGCACTGCAGACAGACTGTGGTCATTGTACATTTGTAAATTTGAATGTCCTCCTAATATTACATTACATTACATAACATAACATCACATTCATTTGGAAGATTAAAAAAAATTAATTCAACCATCTCAAATGAGAAAAAGCATTTGGATGCATTTTGGGTTTAATAACACTACTTATACAATATGCAAGCTTTTAGACTTTTAGACTCCTGCTAATGAAGGATGGGTCTACACTTGTATCAGTCCATTGCATATGAAACATAAAAGGGATAGTCAGGCTAACTGAACTGGATCAAGTCTGAGTGAATATGCATTTGTGTTAGTTTGAAGAAAGATGAGGTGAATGCAGTCATTTAAAGTTTACTGGCAATAGTGTGACAGTTCTACCTAAAAATTACACATTTTCTACGTGCAATAAAAAAATAGCAATTGATTTAGAATACAATCATGTCCACAAGAACAAAATCAATTCATAAAAGTTTTCATATGTTCCCACCCCACAAAAAAACATGAACAGCATAACTTAAGTGTAGAAATACATTACGAAAGTACAGCGAGGTGGTTGGAGAAGATTTCAGCATGTTGCAGAATTGAACCGCAAATGTTCTCTCCTGCGTGTCGGGGCTCAGAGGCAGCATGATGCTGCAAAATGTGAGCAGACCTCGGTCTTTTAAATGTCTGCAACTGTGGTTTGATGAATGATTCAACCTTCTACCTGAGCCGGCTGCAGTGTACCAATCCCCCAAACAGCCTGCGTCTGTGCTACGCAACTCCAGATGGGTAGAAAACATTGTTTTACTAAATAATCCACTTCCCACCCCCATATTCCCGCCAGTTAATGCAGGCCATTAGCGTTCATGCAGGATAATTGGCCATTATGTTCTATTGAGCAGCAGTCCATCCAACATCGTTGACTGGTCCAGAGTACACATTACATTAGCTGAGCTTTTCAGGACTCACAAGAGTTGTTGGGAGTTGTTCGGGTTTAGAAGCTTAAACACAGTTAAATACAAGTACTCATTAAATACAAGATTTATCTGTTTTATAATTTACAAAATGTTTGGGGGTTAGACCATCAAATCCAGTGATGCATTGTTTGACCACATATAGCTTGTTGTATAACCAGTTAAGCTGTATACAAAGCTGCTTTGGACGTATACAGCAGAGTTCAGTATAAAAGTAATAAAAGACTGAAAGGAGCTGTTGAGACGAGCTCAAAGAGCCCTTTTCATTTGCTTTTAAAGGTTGCTGTGTACATGTGTAGGTGCCTACAGTTTGTCTACAAGTTTCTCAGGGAGTTACTACACTGGGTTGCGTAGCTGGTTCCTTCATTCTTTGTTTCTTTTTTTCTACAGGCACACACATTTCACACTTACTGTACACAAGGGCGGTCTCTAAATCATTCATGTGTATGGAACCTTTGCCTCTCCTCCGTTTCTCCATAATAAATGAAGGGTTTGATCAGCTGCCTGGATCAATACCTCGCACACTCTCACAGTTTGTACATACTTGACACCTAACCTCCAGACGTTGTCATGTACAGTATTTGACAAGTAGCTGTTCATCGTAGTCTGCAGGGCTCTCTTTACAGATAATGTGTGAAGAATCACACATTTTTGGAGATTTTGGACGACTATATATTTCAGTGTTTTGCAAGAGCTGTATCTTCTGTTACTGTTGGAGTATTGTTTGTGCACCTTTTTTTTTCTAATTCAGTATAATGATAATAATAATTGCGTTTTTAAAACGAGAAGCAGGAAGTGCTTTCCAGTGGAAGGGAAATAGAGTGCATACTAGATTCGGAAGTGTAGCACGTTGGATAAGTAGGTTCCTGTTGTCCGGCACAACAGACTGCTTTGTCCATACCTCCTGTCTGAAGTGCCTATAAAATACAGTAATTGCCCTCCGGCCTCCCTGTCCTTTGTTCTCCACCTGACCCCTCCCTCAGTTTATAAATGAAAGCATAATTGCATCTTTTCAGTGATGAAAGAGAGGTGTGTGTGTGTGTGTGTGTGTGTGTGTGTGTGAGAGAGAGAGAGAAACATAAAAGGAAAAGAAAGGAGTACACGTTAGTCTGTTCCTCACTTCCACATTTACACGTAAAGGCATTGATTGTTAATCAGTAAACAAAAGAAAAGAGTCAATTTATACATAATATGTTGTCAGATTTCATATTGGAGGAAACAAATTGGCCAAAATCTCATTTCATCTCCCTTTATAGTGCCTCTGATAATCCAGACCACTGAGCATGGTTTTGTTAGATCTCCTGGCCACTTCCTCCAGTACCTGAGCATGGATATCTCAACCTAGTTTTCAAAGTCCCAGAGGCACCTTGAAGTTTTTTACATAATTAAAAGTAAAATCATTTTGGTCATCTTTTAAACTTTGTTAATTTCAAATGAAATTAGAGGGCACTCCTTCTGGTCACCTGATGGCCAAGATCCCCGGGGCTTCTTTATACCACTGAGTCAAATAAAGCAAACATCATAAAGTACACTTACCTGCTCACATCTCATCCTGAATCACCTGCCTGTCTTTAAAGGGAATGAAACAAATACAAGGAAGACAAGGATGAAGCCTTTTATGATTTGCTCTCCATTGTCAGCCCATAGTTTTTTTAACGTGATGAGGACAATGAGGCATCAAAGTGCATACTACTAGATAGGGGTGGGAAAAGGGGTGGGATTGATTCACCTAAGTATCGCGATTTTTCTTTTACGATTTTGAAAGAATTTTTTTAATGCCAGAATCTATATATTTGCTTCATGTGAGTCAATGCAGAGGTAAAATGAAGTTACCGCTTTTATTGTTGTAGTCTGAGTAACGTGACGTGATATCCGTTCCGTATCCGTCAACCAAAACAAACAGCAAGCGGCCACCGCGAGCATTAACCAAAAAGTAGAAAATAGTGGAAGGTCCGCAGGGATACGACCTGCACCCTCCATTGTTAAATCCAGCGTGGTAAACACTACACATCCAGTAAAGGATGGAAACACTTTGGGTTTCACACATTGCAGGAAAAGCAGAGCTAGACAGAGCAGAGCTAAAGCTGCATGCTAACTCTGTCACGGACAGGAAACATTATCGTATTGTAACATGCGGTCAAGCCGGCCGTCGCTCTCATCTCCGTGGTCAAATCAGCCACACCCAGATACTGACATTTCTGTTCTCTGCATTCAAACGGCCCCGATGGAGCTGACCATGGATGTATAAAGAGAACGGATCTGACGTGAGAGCTACAGAGAGGTAGCAAAGGACTTGGCGAAGTTAGCGGAAGTATACTGTGACTATGTCCGGTTTTCAAAATAAGGTGTTAACAAAGGGAACTGTATATACAAAATACATCTATGGAAATAAGATTGATGGATTATATTCACCAGAAGTATAAAACATTACATGTCCCTTATAAATTAAAAAGAAAATACCACTAATCTGTGAGGGAAATGTCTTTATTCTTTGATTTTTGGGTTGCTGGATAAAACATGTCATAAATAATGCCTGACAATGATCCTGATATATTTGACTTCAGGACATCTCTGACTACATACATGCTGAAAATCAAACATTTAGAGATTTTCCAACGTAAAAAGTCCCTAGAAGTGTATGATACGACTTTTTCCCATGGTCTAGTGTTAAAAAAGTTAACAAAAATCTCAATAAATCGCAATATCGGATCGCAATACTTGTAGAATTGGAATACTTAAAAATCGCAATACATATCGAATAGGCACCCAGTAACGTGAGAGTATTGAATCGGGAGATAGGTGAATGGTCTCAGCCCTAGTACTAGGTTAAAACATTAGTGACAACCACTTTTAAAATAGCAGAGAATGTATGATATTGTAAGAAAAAGACGACTGATAGAAAGAAGATGGCCTGACAGACAGAGGGAGACAGAGGTGAGGAGGAGGAGGAGAAGGAGGAGGAGGAGGAGGAGGAGGAAACTTTTCTTTCCACAGAAGAATCAGAGATTTTAGAGGTTCATTTTCTGTCTTTCTCATTCTTCAAATGGCTTCTCTTACTACAGTTTCTCTCTTCTTTTCCCTCTTTCCAGTAACCCTCCTCCTCTCCTGAAGTATTTTGACACAGCGTGCCTTGCTTGACAGAATAAGTATTGTTTCTGAAAAGTGTGACGCAGGTAGACGTCTAAATGGCTGCCCACTGTTGGCAAGCAGGTAGAACAGCAGTGAATTGTGGGGGGGTCTTGTGAGCTTTCTGTGTTCACAATGCTGACTGGATTTCCTGGCTCACAGGCAGAAGGGATTAGTGTGAGACACAAGCTATTGCTAATTGAACGCAGGGCCTGACTTGCTAACGTGAATGATTGTTTCACACCCCAACCATAAATCCTTCTCCGTTACTCCTGAGGTGCAAATGGAGCTCGACTCTTCCCCCTCAGGCATCTTCACTCTCATCTATATGATTGTTTATCGCTTCTCTCGGCGCTATCTTTGTAATTTATATAGAGAAATAGACGGAGAGATAAAGTTGGGAGGAAGATGGTGTAAATGGAAAACACATTTATTACTGTCTACATATACTGTAGCGGCCACGTTAAGTGCCGGATGTTATTAGATTCTTAGCAACTGTCATTTTTGTTGTTTGCAATGTCAATTGCAGCCTGAAATGAACTGCTGCTCCATCCATCAAAGACATGCCAAAGAAATAAAGAATAATGATTATAAAATGTGTTTTTGATAGGGATGCACCGATCCAATACCAGTGATTAGTTCATAAGCTGTATGCCTCACTGTGTGGACGTGACTGAGATCATTCTGTTATGTGTAAGGCAACATCAGGCTTGACTTAAACATTGCTTTCCTAACTTTGTCAAACTAAATATGACATACCGGTAAAAAATACATAGATATACATATACTGAATTGTTATTTATCATTAAAATAATAAATTGTACACCGGCAACTTGGTAAAAAAAATCTTCAAAATGAACACGAATTACAATTCAAGTGTATAATGTGTATAGTAAACATAGAGCTGAATTGAATAGATCGGCCCCATTGTCACCGATATCCGATCCAGCTATTTGAGTCAGTCTCGGCCCGATGTCCGATCCAGTATCGGTATCGGTGCATCCCTAGTTTTTGAGAGAGCGTTTCCCCTGCAGAGACGTGTATTTCTTCCTGATTGACAGTAAGGACAGCATGCCACACTGCAAAAAAACAGCTCATGTACAACGTAATAACAGACAGAACCTAATGAACTTTCAAGTCTGTGGCAATTTTTTTTGTAACGGACAAAAATAAAAAGGAGCAGATGGCTTTTCCTAAACTGAGGATGTAACCAACAGTCTTCACTGTGTGTAGATAACCACTGAGGATGATAGAAAGGTCGGGGCCACAAACTTGACGAAGAACACAAAACAACCCAATATCACCATATAAAGGTGGGGTAAAAGAAGCAGCAAGCACTAGAGGGCACTCTCTATCTCCCTACCCCTCAGTACTACTCTGTTACACACACACACACACATGCACTCATGCACACAGAGAACATGCTGAACATTCAAATATGAAAGTCAGAATGAGATGTTCTCACAGCTACTAGGAGACAATCAATTTGAATTGTATTAATCAGTGCTTGCACTCAGGCCCTCTCTAGTTCACTATTCAATTACAACTGTTACATCTCATCCCATTCTCTCTCTCTCTCTCTCTCCTCCACTCTCTCACTCTGTCTGGGTCTATATCTCTGTCTCCTACTGTAGCCACTATCTATATTAATATTTCCCCATTGTTTTTTTCTTCCTGCAGCAGCATAGATGATAGATTTTAACCTAATGAAAAGCACTTCTGTTGAGATTGAAAAGCTCCTTAAACACATCACAGCAAACCCCTCTGTCTTTTCTTCCTCCTCCCCTCCTGTTTTTCTCCCTCGCTTTCTTCTCCTCCAACTTCCTCCCTCCTTATTTCTTATGTCATATCTCCCTCTGTCCTCACCCCATTTTCTCTCTTGACATTTATGCTTTGTCTATGCTACCCCCAAACACTTTTTTTCCCCTGCAATCCTTTCTTAGATCTCTCTCTTTTCCACCCCCCTCTTCCTATGCTAAATGGGCTGCATTACTGTAATGAGCTGGTATTATGGAGGAGGAGGAGGAGGAGTGCAGGACTTGTATCATTTGCCCATTGAGTGTTGTTTGGCCTTCCCAAGCTCACCCACTCCCTCTGGAAACACATGCATACACTCTCAGAGCCAAGTGCAAACACAGACAGACACACCTCCAAAGTAAGTAGGGACATACTGCACACACACGCACACACACACGCACACACGCACACACACACACACACACACACATGCGCGCACGCATGCACGCACGCACGCACGCACGCACGCACGCACACACGCACACACACACACACACACACACACACACACACACACACACACACACACACACACACACACTGTAAGAAATGCACATAATGGCACACTCAAGAGGGACACCTTGTCTGGCCCGGCCATGCAGTGAAAGCAGCTGTGAGTTCTCCGTCGGTGTACAGACTGTATCCGTTCAGCCGCAGCACTAATGTGCACTGACAGATTCACACGCAGACACACACACACACCAGTACACAATCATATACTGACGTTTCACAAACGAAAAAAGAAATCTTATGATATTGGTTTTGAGTGGAGACGCGAGGGTGTTAAGCAACATCTGTAGCCAGCTGCACTGATTAAAATTGAAGCATATTTCTGCTGTCAGATGGCGTCACACAGACGACGCAAAACTGTGTTTAAAACTAAAACAAATGACCCACCTGGGGGATGATTTTATTAAACTGTCGTTATACTTTATAACCCGAAAAGTTTTGCTTGTTTGAAAATCTAAATTTTCTTTGATTTCAAAAGAAAACGTGGACATTCATGTGTGTTTGTTATTGTGACAGAATTGCTTTACAATTTGTGCTTATTCCTTTATTAGATCCCACATGTGCATGTATTAGAAAATGGAAATACATGCAAACATTACCCTTACGAGGCAAAAGAGAAAACCAGCACATGTCCATTTGATTTCAAATTGAGGTGAACTTAGAGGGCCTGTTTGCTTTGTGCTGCCAGTGAGCTCATTGTATCAGCAGGAAGAGCTGTTTTCATAAATGTTCTTTGGTTCCCAGGTGCAGGTTACAGCCATCGCTACACACCATAATTGTCACTAGATGTCTTTCCATTGTGGTTGTGTAACCCAATAGCCTGCGTTGAAAGTCACAGTGATGTGAACATCCAAAGAGAACGAGAGCTGTTTAGACCACAGGGAGACGGGCAGTGAGGGAGGAGGAATGAAAGGTTGGATAAAAGAATGAGTAAAAGATGTTGAAGCAACCAGTGGGGGAGGTTTGTGACCGTCGTCTGTCTTGGCCCGTAACCTGAGTGGAAGATTAAAGCGAGTGTAAAAGGTCAACGTCGCATGCCTCTGACATTATAACTAATGTCTATGTGCATGTTTGAATTGTACACTATACCCGTGTGCACGGATGACCCCCCACAGGGATGTTAAACACCATGGCGACAGCCGTTGACCCCAGTCGTAAAGAGGTTAAAGGTCAACAGAGCTACTGAGGGGGTGACAGTGACCCTGAACACAGGAACATCCTTTAGAGGAGGAGGATAAAGACAGAGAGGGGGGATGGGGAAGAGGATAAGGGTAAAGCAAACATCAGAGAGAGGCAGGAAGAAAACGGGCAGAAGTAAGAGAGGACTGGGGTGACAGGAGGATGAGAGAAAGGAGACTGTGACCCAATTCCAAACCACCCCAACACCCTCTCGCTACCCACTTTCACTCTGTTTGCACGTTCGCGTGGAGGGTCCGCCATATTGAGTGCCATCCCAATCCAATTAGCAGGGAGTGAAAATGGGTTATAAAACTCTCCAACAGCAAGTCTGCATCGATGCCGACTCAACCAGCTGCCTTTACTTACTGACCACTTGCTACGACGTTTTGTGTTCGTCATGAAACACGCTCCAATGTTAGTTTTGTGCGACTACTGGTACAAAAAAATTCTCGTATAGTACTCAAACTAAGACAGACATTTAATTTGTTCTACTTTATTGTCATACAGATATACACATATATAAATACTGTGAAAGTATCGCAATGCTTAAGCCACACAGAAATACACACAGCCAGTATTCAGAAACTGAGCTTTTGAAACAAGCCGTTAGGATTTCTGTCCATTTGTGATGTCACAAATCTACAATATTTAAACCATTTCACAGTTTTAAACATAAACATTCTAAATGTGTCCCAGTTTATTTCCTGTTGCAGTGTATTTGTATGATATCAGCTGACGGGAAGTAAACATGGACCCAAGCTGTTGCCTAGCACCTCAATTCTGTTTCAATTCCAAACGGAGTGTTTCAGACAGAGGGTAAATACAGCTATATCCAAGCAGACAGTATGAGGAAAATAAAGTGTTTTTTAAACATTAAAGCATGTAAACATGTTCTAGTAGAAACCTAAAATACAAGTATGAACCTGAAAATGAGCATGATATGGGACCTTTAACAGTACAAAAATTTAGTGCAATTATTGAGCTGTGCAATAATCTGGTTTACTCTGGCATTAACACTGCATGTATTCGTACAGTACATTTAAACTAATATTCTTATTGATTTATACTACTATTACATTTTTACACAATTAATGATAGATCCTATTTTTTCAGCATTATTACTTGTACGGTTGTTATACATATTTCTTATTTATATTTTCTTATGATTTCTCTATGTTTATATACTGTATATATTTCTATTAAAGATAGGGAGCAAACTATCACTCAATTTCCCCCTGGGGATCAATAAAGTATTTCTGATTCTGATATTTATTTATTTCCTTGCCGGAGATAGGGAAGTTCGTCACAAAGCTTGCCGCTGTATTTATTTATACCCTCCACCTTAAAGGAGGTTGCTTCATTGAGCTCTGAGTGTGACTACGAACGGAGTTCACTTTGTTAAGGAGTTGGAGGGTGTAGGGACCGGATTGGAATTGGGCCAATGAGGAGAGAAGTAAGTAAGGGATGAGATGAGGAGCAGAGCAAGAAAAAGGGGAAGGGAATAGATGATGAGGAAATGCCCAAGACACGTAAACAACTGGGAGAAAACATGCTTGCAGGGCATAGGTTGCATTCCGGTTGGATAGTGAAGCAGTTTGTGGGATTGAGTAGCTGCGATATTTAGGCACACAATACTCTGGCCCACATGTTGTTAGAGAAAGCAATGAAAGGCACATAGACAAAAATATAGCCCCCCTGTGTGTTTGCCGAGGCATATTTTAGATGATATATGAAGAAGCAAAAGTAATTTTTTCACTGTATAGTGATTTCACTGTTAAAAGTTTTCCTCAATTTAATTCTCAGCTGATTGTATTTAAGCTAAATTAAAGTACCCTTGTTGCAGTTGTCAGTGGGCTCCTTTAGAATAAGTAATATTCAGGTAGATGAAATATATGTGGCGAAACAAACTCATCTATTTCTCGAATTCTACATACGTATAATGGAAAATATGAGGGGGAAATAGTTTCCCAGCGCACCGTTCCCCTTGTTACATTTGGTCAAATTATCCTTTAAAGAAGAACTCTCACGCAGTTTCAGCTGCACATTTGGTCTGCTGTGCATTTCTCTCTCTGGCAGCGACTATGAAGTTACCTCCTAGAGAAAAGTGCTTTGTGTTTTTATGAGACATTCTGACTACGCCGCGGCACAAAAACAAGGTTCTTAAACTGTCATTTTGCATTTAAGAGCACTTATCAATTTCATAGACGCAGTCAAAGCAGCAGTCTCAAGTAAGACATGAGTTACTCTGTGTGCGTCTGAAATGAGCCTTGGGAAAGGTTAGCCATAAACTGAAAAAGGTGTTTGATCTATAGCCAGGTATTGATCAAAAACACTGTCTAAGCTCATGAAAATGTACATGTGTGTGTGTTTGTGTGTGTGTGTGCGTCGGTTTACTTTGGTTAAGAGTGTGCGGTGCATACAGTAATGGCACGTGTGATTTGAGTTATGGCCAGGTATCGATCAGAAAACATCACGGGAGCTTTAAACTTTGCTAAAGAGCTTTTGGTGAGACCTGACGAAGTGCTGTTACAGACTCATGAGCCATTAGGAGTCTGTATAAACCAGAGATCAAAGAGGGACAAACGGAGAACGACGAGAGCATTTTGAATGTCGTATGATTTCTTTTCAGACTCAAACGACACTCTTTATGGAGACAATGCTCTTTTTCAGCCTTCTTCATCATCTTTTTGAACAATACGTATGCAACTCAGTTTTTTTTTCCTTCTCTCATATATTACTGTTTTAAGATCTTTAACTTTTACATATTGAGATCTTTAACATTTCTCTTTATGTGATATTCTTATATTAGATGATCTTATACTACTGTATTTGTTGTACCTTTATGCAGCTAATCTCTATATGCTCTTCGGGCCCTGGCACATCAAGCCGACAGTCGGCCGTCGGACAGTTTGAGGCGTCTGTCGGCCTAGTTTTTCTCGGTGTGTCCCGCACTGTCGGCACTAGTCTGCCCATGTCAGAATTTCTTCGGCCGATTCAGCATGTTGAATCGGCGGCGGAGCCCGTCGGTGAAAGAAATCACTCTGATTGGCTGTTCAGCTTGAACGAATCAGTGCACGAGAAGAGACACAGACCGCAGGAGAGCAAGCCAACGGGTAAATGGTGAGTGAGAGTGGTGTGAAAATGGTGGGAAAACGCTGCTTTGTTTCATGTACGTATCATAACAACGGCTTGTATATCCGCCGTCCTCGGTCTTTCGGTTTTCCTTTTTGAATGTGGAATACAGACTACTATCGCCTGCTGGTGTTCAGAGTTATTTCATCTCACGCAGGCGCAGAACGTAGGCTACGTGGTAGCTGGCCGTCAGCTGTAGTCTCTGCGGTGTGCTCGAGCGCAACTTTTTAGCCATGACAAAGGTGACGTGAGGCGACACAACTGGTGGCCTTCATCGCCACTAGTTGTTTGACGTTGTGTTGGTGTGTCTGGGCTTTTACTAGTCACATGTCAGGAAAAACTATAGCTGTTTTTTTTTTCTCTTCTTCCTCCACCTTTTCCTGTCCAACACAGCATGTCAAACCAAAGGCTTTTCGAAACAATCAGTTAACACTGGCAAGATGGAAGCATTTAGTCTAATTCGTAAGTCTATTAATGATGTACTGCTTTGTTTTAGACTAGTTATTAAGTAGAGAATTGAAAGATGAGGTAGAATTCTTCAAGCGGAAGGATTTAATGCCTTTGTTTGACGTTTTAAGGGCTTTGCTATTCAGATTAAGGTTACATTTTGGCTTTGTTTGGTCAATTAGAAGTTAAGGTTAAGATTTTTAAGATGACAGTAAAGAGTCGAGACAAGAACTAATTAATAATAAACAGAATTTACTTTACATGGCATGTTCAGTCCATTGTTTGTATTCCCTTTGAAACATAACATTTGAACTGCACTATCAAGGTTGTCTGTTGCTATTTGTATTAGTTTTAGGCTTCAGGGAAGAAACAGGCATAACTCAAGCCTATCCTTGGGTGGGTCTGCCCGCTGTTAACGGTCTACTAACCTAATTGTTGTGCAACTAATTGGTATCGGGTCATTTGTTTTAGGGTTGTTTCAGGGGCTAAGTAGACCCCTAATTCACACACAGATGAAACCACACACACATAAACACACACACACACACACACACACACACACACACACACACACACTCACACACTGTCTTGTGATTATAACGATTTGGAGGGTTTTGTCAGTGGTAGGGGAAGAGGAAGTGTGTGTCTGGTTAATGATTCCCGCTGGGTTAAAGCGGACAGAGTGGCCTGTTAAAGGCTGGAGATAAGACATAGAAACAGACTTAGCGGCACTCTGAGTGCTGACTGTGTGTATACGACATAATCAGAGGGGTGTTCTGAGGAGGAAAGGGTAAAAAAATAGAGTGGGGGCAAGGCAGATGCCTAAAATAAACCGTCCAGTGTCTGTTAGTGTTGGTGATATTCACTGAGAACTGAGTGGAGCTGCTATTTAGGGGGTTAGTAGGTGAACAGCTCACTATTTAGCTTTTTGATGAAGACTAAATGAATCCTTGTCTCAATGATTACAGATACAGTTATTTGTATCCTTAAGCCATGCTTTTCCTCTTCCCATCGCAAAACTAAAAGAACAGCTGAGATCTCAGCAACAATGCTCTTTACCTTCCAGACGGGTTTAAATGGTATTAAGATTGGCAGAGAATGCCACGGTGTGTTAACCTGTACTCTGTCTAAGCAATATGTAAGAGCATGCCAGGTTTCTTCTGGATCTTAATAAGCATGATAGAAGAGAGGCCCATTTCTGGGCTCTGGATCCAATAGTAGCGTGTAATTACCTTAAAGACCTGCTCCCTATGCTAAAGGATTAGCCCTAATCCATAACTAAAGCCATAACTATCGCTACGCTACGTTAATTCCAGTCAGACGCATGCAACGTGCAGCTCAGTGACTAGGATGCCGTCTGTGTTCGTTTTTGTCTTCTTTCCTCCTCTTCACTTCCTCTCTCACCTTCTCATTTCAAATTGAAGTTGTTAAGCTTTATGCCCCTCCGTCTGTGATGCCCGAATTGGAGAGCAGTTTTCCTGTTGTACACAATCCAAAATAGAGAAAGAGAGAGAGTGATGGAGAAAGAGAGAGAGAAAAGGTGCGGAGGATTAATATCCTCAAAGGAGAGGTGCATCGGAGCAGAGGTGCTGTTGGTTTGAAATAGAGCTTAATATCCTGCTTTTACTGCTGATGGCAAACCTTAGTTTGTGTGTGCGTGCGTGTGTGCGTGTGTGTGTGTGTGTGTGTGTGTGTGTGTGTGTGTGCGTGTGCGTGTGCGTGAGTCTATTTTCTCCTTGTTGATGTCTTTGAAGAAGGATGAAGATATGAAACTCACTATTTCCACATAGATTATACACATAAACACAGACAAAGAGAATCCCATAGGCCTGTGAGTATATTATTATCAACATTTAATGGGCTCTTTTATAAGAGTTTCTCTGTATTTATAAACCTAAACACCAGGGCTGCCTGCTTAATTATATTAAAATCAAGATTTTGACTCTTACCTCTACACTATTTCATTCTTACATGACCACAATAATTCTGCCTCATTTTCATTAGCAGGCAGGGACATCTTTTTCGATCAATCAAATTCAGTCTCCCAATTCCTCCCGAAACTGTATCAGCGAATGACAAGTCGACATTAATCCACATCACAAACTGAACACAAAACTACTTCTAATGTGCCTGAGAGGGGCTGATGGAACGGTGGAAGAAAAACCTTCAAAGACAAAATAAGTGTGAATGTGAGAAACCCTGCTGTTGACAGTGAGGAAGAAATACAATTATCCAATCTTAGTTGTGACAAAAATATTGTGCCTGTACTGCAAAGAGAGTCCCTCTTTGTTGTGTGGAACATTGCTGGATTCAGAGAAAATAATGGGTATAACATTTATACAGCTACCTGAAACATCACAAATCCAATGTGGTGAACCTATCGGGGGTAGCTGTCTACACGGCCTCACAAAGCCTGACAAGCTGTAAAACCCTGTATTGACCTTTATTTAGCAACTACAAGTTTCATTAAGAGCAATGCTCTCTTGTTCACACTCAAGTTTACACACATTCACACCTAGAAGCTGCCCAGCACAACCAGGGTCTGATCTTTCAGCCACTGAGCAGCTTCATTGGAACAGCTGGGGATTAAAGGCCTTGCTCAAGGGTATGTCAGCAGCTTCTCCCTTCTCCACCTACTGTAGATTTATTCTGCCGCTCTGGTGACAACCAGCAGTCACAAGGCAGCTTCTCTTGCCTTCAATACACCACTGAGTCTTATCCAGCATCAGTCCTATCGCCAGACATCATTATTAATCATTAATAATCTGCAAAACTTCAGATTATGTTCAGCAATTGTTTTTTACATCCAGTGCTAACGTTTCAAATTATCTGTGCATGATAACTACGGTATGATTAATGTTGGGGAAAGATTGTGGTTACGGAAAAATGAAATAGAATTGAGTTAGGGTAAGGTTGGGCAACTGAAACACTCCCGTTACGCCAACGTACCTCATACAATG
>NC_051276.1:1505898-1523398 GCF_015220745.1 Sebastes umbrosus
AGTGGAGAGGGCAAAGCGGAGGCCAAGTTTTTAAATTCAACACAAAGAACCGAGTGAATGTCTTTCACATTAGACATGACAGTTGTGCTCTCTGGAATACATCAGCCATAATAAGCCTTTTTTGTTGTTGTCCCTGCTGCCATATTCATACACACACACACACATACACACACACACACACACACACACACACTCTGCTGCACACATGCACACACTGCACCGCAGTAAATCTTAACCAAATACCATCACTTCTTTTGTAAGCGTTCTGTCTTCATCAGCAGCTAAAATATGGAGTATAGGGTTACAGCAGACAGGCATGGGGATGGCTTCAGAGCAATGAGATAGCAGTAATGGCACACCATCATTTAGGAGAATGTAATAAGTGAATATCTAATAAGCCTGTAAAAGATGCTTAACCCCTGAAGCTCTGGGGTCAGGAGCAGAGATAGGAGTATAAGCGGATTAAGGAAGGTTTCTTCTCACGTTGCGGTCATCACAGGGCTGACCATCTCCTGACCCCGCTGTTAGGACTGTGATTACTTTCGCCTATAGAGCCGCTCCTATGTTTGGATAAATCCACTATTTATGGCGTTTGATAACAGCTTGTGCCTGATATGGGAAGTAATAGGTTATGAATCTCTGTCTGGAGATAATGTAGAAGTTAATAGAACACCAAAGATTTGGGGTTTTACCCGGTTATTCACCTTTGCTTGACATTTATCACCTCGGCTCCTAACTGAAAGCCATGAGTAGCGCCTTACACTTTAACTTGAATATTTGGGAAAAGCTTAATGAAAGAATTACAAGGCATACTACCGTGAGCGGTTGCAGTCTCTGGTTTTGACACAGGGATACCATTCCTAATGGTCCATGACACTCTTTATATTGATCCACAGACTGATTTGTTGTTTGGTGATTGATTGACGAGAAGATACGTCGGCCCAAATCCCCGGAGATGCTTAAATAAACTGGAGCTGTTGGTTTTAAATGTGATCCCCACCTGTTTCTCATATGATGACATAGTTTTATCCCCAAATGACAGATTTGGTGAGATGTGCCATGCTCAAAATGAATGATATCCAGGATTTAAGGTCAATCTCTGTCTCTCTCTGCTTCTTTTCACACTAAAGAGGGAGTGTACACGCACACGCACACACACACACACACACACACACACACACACACACAGAGAGAGAGAGAGAGAACCAGATCCTAAAGCCATTTTCAGGCAGGGCAGCAGAGTGTGTCCTCATTACCGTCTGTGAGTGTGTAGTCACCACTCAGTCACAGCTCCTGCTGCCAGAATGGGATTCCCCCCCTCTCTTCTCCTCTGACTCTTCCACATCTTTTCCACCTTAACTTCTCTTGCATATCGCTTCATCTATTTCTCAGACAGAAAATCATTATCAGTCAGGAAAGACAATTTCCTGCTCCTATGGTCCCTTATACACTGCCAGTCAAAGGTTTTTGATAACCCTATATTTAGAAAAAGATTTGGTTCAATTGTAGGCAATGTGATTGTCAGTTAATTGCAACTACCCTAAAAAGCGAGTTGAGAAATTTAGATTTTTCAAAATTAGATTTTTTAAAATTATGTAAATATAATAAAATAAGTCTTAAGTATTAATCAATTAAAGTCAGCACCTGTAGCATTCAGCATGCTGTGATATTTGTCTAATTTAACATATGTAGCCTTAATTGGTTGGTTGACCTTCAAATACATGTCTTTAACAAATTACTATTCATTGCTATAAGAGTCCCATTTCTGTACAAAGATGTAGGTATATTTCTTACACACATAACGGTAATCAGGACATAGAGGCAAATGTCAACTCACAAAGGACAAGAGGCAAGCTGGCATTATGAAAGATTGTCTAACAGAGAATTTGCACATTATGTATGTATACTAAAATATTATTAGCACTGCGTATTATACCAATAAAATGCATCAAAAAAATGGAAGAGCTCTATTTGAAAAAAACATCTGTCAGACATTTTCCAATGAAATAAAAGCATTTTTTCACATTTCTGTGATACTCAGCTCTGCTTATTGGGCTGTGTATTGGCAAGAATCTGGTGATATGATACATATCATGATACTGTACAGGGGTTACGATTCAATAATTTGCAATACTGTAAGCAAGGTGATATATTGCGATTTTTTAAATCTAATTTTAGGAAAACGGTAATAGTATAAAGAACACACCACCATATGCATAAAATCAGAGTTAAAAAAAGTAGACATTTTTATGCAATCAGAACAGAGGGATTTGCATGAATCCCAGTCCCTGTAACATCCAACATCATAGCACATACACTGAGAGGACACATATGTTTGCAAATGAAATAAAGTATTGGCTGAGTTAATCTTTGCATGTACACTATTAATTAAAAATCAATACAGTGTTTTTGAGAATCGATACAGTATCACAGAACACAATATCGCGATATTCGATTTTCCCGATATTTCTTAACACCCCTTCTGCTTATGCTGGCATTTACATTAGTTTAGATTGAACTAAAAGTAAAGATTTGACGAGCAGTGTATGAAAGTTGCATTGTGTGCATCTGTGATATATGTAAAAATGCAAAGATGTGCTTTTTACATACCGTTTCACTATTTCATAATGAGAAGAATGCAGTACCATTGTGTTTTCACACAAATCAAATTGTAGTAGGATTCTAATGTTTTCATCACAAATAAAACGCTTTACATTTTTGTATGTACATTTCTATACACTCTTTTTGAAATGCACTGAGCTCCGGTTGCACTATCTATCTCTGCTAAGGTGAGCAAAACTGTTTGACTGTAGTTAAAAGGTTTCCCTGAAAGCTCTTCTGCTTTGCAGAAGTAGCCAACGATTTCCATTTGCCAGCAGCTGTAGCTGGAGTTTACAGTCTCCTGATAGAGGATCAAAGGAAGACGGGGAGAAGCAGAGCACAAGCACACACACACACACACACACACACACACACAGGGATATTAGACTGCAATAGCGACCAGATGAACTTGTTGATGGAGTACTAAACAAGTCTAAATAGCTTAACACTTGGCTCGTTCTGACAAAGGCATTATCTGACTCTCCAGTTGACCAACTTGAGAGCATAACAAAATGATGTTTAGGGTTATTTGCTCTTCTCGTTCTCCCTGCAGCTATCTCAAACTGCCACATGTTTCCTATATAGAGTCTGGAGCCTGTAATTCAGTAATTTAGAGTAGTGAGGTTGTGTGTGAGTGCAGCAGAGTAATCAGGAAATGCATGGACAATGTATTCACTCTCACTTCTTATACATGCGCCGTGGTGGGCACCTGTCTGCTTCAATCCTCTCACTTTGTCAGGTTGAAAGAAGTAACGTTGAAGTGGAAGAAACAGGGACTTGGAGTCGGTGAAGGGGAAGTAGAGGGAGTTCTGTTGTTTGGTTCGGTTAACTGTGAAGCTCTCGTCTTTTATTTGATCTCCCTGTTCCTCAGAAAACTCCCCGATCGCTCTGCAGGGAGGTTTTAACAGCAGCAATATGTGTGTCTTAACATCAGACGAGAGGTCTGAGCCCAGGTAATCGAGTTTGGGATCATGTGATTGGACGTGACAAGGGGAACAAGATGGGAGCCGTTCACCTACTTGACTTGTCTTTCCAGTCTCGCACACATACAAAAACACAAGTGTCTCCATTTTTAGACTACTTAACCAGGTCACCACTAGTCAAAAAAACAACATGGCTGTGCTCCGTGTGCTGCTCACCCATCTGGCCTGATGGAGCCTCTTCCCCATGGTGCCGTTTTACATGAAACATTCTGTACTGTAGCTTCAAAGCCATGTTACTGCCTGTTCAGTCATAATGTGCCATTATGCATGGCATCCAAGAGCATGCTGGAGCACAAAGGGAACCACATGTGGAGCACCCCAAGTGCCCAAAGCTATATATTACATATGTAACATACTGCACACATGATGGTCCTTATATATTTGTGTGTGCGTGTGCGTTTGCGGGTGCGTGTGCGTGTGTGTGTGTGTGTGCGCGCGTGTGTGTGTGCGTGTATGTGTGTGTGCGTGTGTGTGTGTGTGTGTAGAGGAGACTCTACATTACATAGCTCCAGCTGGACAGGAGGAAAGACGGTTAAATACATGCAGTTGATTCAAAAAGCATAAGATTATTCATTTCCCTTCTCCTGTGGGAACAAGCTCTCTCTCCACGCTCGTATACATGTACACACACACACACACATATACACAGCCTTGGACAGCGAGTCTAACCCAGTGTGCGGTGACATCAACAATCTGCTGATTGCATGTTATTTAATACTGTAATATGTGGAGGTATTTCTAAAAGTGCTGGTGATAAAAGTGAAAAGGGGAGACAGGAAGAGGTTCAACATGAAAACGAGTGTGTAAAGACACATTTTCCCTCCTCGTTGAGGTGATGTTTGAGTCTGAAGCTTGTTTGTGAAAAAAAGTTTGAAGTGAAATGGATTTCTGCAAATGAAAAAAAACAACAACATCAGGGCTAAGTAAGTATTTGAAGGTGCTGTCAAAGGCTTTCTCTGTCTTTACCCTCCTCCTTTCATCTTTCTCTCATCCCTCGCTCCACCTCCTCCCTTCCCACTCTCATTAGTGACGGTTGTGAGAGAGGGGAGAACAAAGCCCAGGCCCTGCCAATCGATCACCGAGCAGCATTATCAATCGACTGGTGAAGCACAGGTCTCCTCCATCTGCCCAACGATTGACGGGTCAAAGATTGATGAGGAAGATTGTTGTGTGTGTTTGTGTGTTAATGCAACAGAGAGTCTTTATTTAAGATAGATTACAGGCGGTTTAATCTCATCTTGTTTGTCTGCTGCACATTTTAATTTGTAAAATAAATGAAGACAATATGAAGAGAAGAACACGTGTGAGGTATAGTGTGTGTGTGTGTGTGTGTGTGTGTGTGAAGGTATGTACACACACATGCTCCGATGTGGAACAAAGCCCCCAGACACTGACAGATATTTGTTTTGGTGGATACTCTTTACCCTGCTGGCACTTTGTTTCTGCCCTGGCAGCAGTAAACACACACCACACAAACACACACACACACACACACACGCACACACACACGCGCGCGCACACACACACACACACACACACACACACACACACACACACACACACACACACACCAGCAGAATTAAATCATACACTGGCATGGAGTCACACTTTACCCTGGCACGGTGTCATTGCCTTTCAGTGCTGTGACTCATGCCAACGCTCTAATGGATGAATCCTGCAGCAGTCTGAACAAACATGGGTGTGTGCAACATTTGTGTGTATTCCATGCGTGTATTTCAGCATGTTACCCTGTGTGTGTGTGTGTATGTGTGAATATTTTCAAGGTGTTGTGCAAACATTGGAATTATATGTCACAGCTGGCCAGATGACTTGCCCCGGTTTCATCTCGAATTTCTATGCGTCTCTTTGGGAGGCCGACGCTGCCACATTTGCATGAGAAAGGTTGTCAGACTAACACCTTTTCTTGTTTCTTTCCCTCCCTCCCTCCCTCCCTCCTTGTCCCTCCTCTTCGTCTTCCTCCTGCATCCACAGCTCTGATAGCCATAGGCCAGTACAGCAGCACCATAGAGACCGTGGATGCCGGCTGGTGTAAGGACATCACAGACCAGGGAGCCACACAGATCGCTCAGAGCAGCAAGTCCCTCCGCTACCTGGGCCTCATGAGATGTGACAAGGTAACAAGCTCAGCCCAGAATGTCTGCTGCTGTCTGCTTTCCTGTCAGTACTATACAGTATGCTGTACTGTATGCGTGGCGTGCACTCCAAACATGCTTCTGGAGATGTTTTTAAACGTAGCAAATCAGATTTTTTTTGTAATGTGTACTGAAAAACATTTCGGGGGGAGAATTTGCAGAAGAAAAACATAATGGTCAAATGAATGATAATCATCATTAGTTGCAGCCCTACTTTCACGCTTGATTTATGCTTGTAAGCACGGCCAAAGTGACGTCACACACTAGACACGGCCTTTCGCGGGGGTTCCGTGCGGCAGGTTTTCGCCTGTCCGTGCACATCCACATTTTTCTAACTACACAGACGCTGACGGGCGGAGAAAATGGAGAACTTTGAGGACTTTGTCGGTTTGCCACGAGGACAAACTGGCGCGGAGTAAAAAAGATCAAAACGTTTCCTCGTCACGATTCCACGTCAGTTCAAGTCCGTGCGACCATCCTTGCAGAAAACATAACCAAAGCTTGATACAGTTGTTAGTCCCCTTTTTGTGCTCTAAATGTGCTTAAAGCTGAAGTAGGCCAGATTGGAGCAACTATGATTAAAACAAGTTGTTTTTATAAAACGGTCGTAATATCCTGACAGTAGTACATGAAACTGGTAACCTGAAAGAAATCATATCCCTCTGTGTCCTCCGGTGCTCCCAACAGCATCTGCAAGATTTCACAGACCGGAGGAAAACAAGCAGTCAGAGCCAATCTGAGGTCTGCTGTCCATCTGCTGTCTATGAGAGTCGGCTGTCAATCACTCGCGAACTCCGACCAAATGGTCAAACTAGGCAGCGCTGATCAAATATGAATCAATATTCTGTTACTGTAATGCCTATTTCTCTCCTCAGATGTTTTCAGAAACATCTTGTAGTCGATGTTCACGATATATGGAATCGCGGCTTGTCCCACGCACGGTATATAAAACCTATATCGCGAACATCGACTACAAATGGTCATGTAATGTTTTTAAGCCCCCCCGCCGGCATTAGACTCACTTTGGCATTTCCTTCTCGGCTCCCTCTCACACACACACACACTTCACACACTAGTCACAGACTCCGCTTCCATCCAGACCTCTCTCCTGGGCGAGGGCGATGTATTCGACCGGCGTGTTTTTGTTTATGGAGGGAAGCAGCGGAGAGAGAAAGCCCGGAACCCGGAGAAAGCGAAAGAACTGAAGTGTCAAAGCGAGTAAGGTAGCGAGAACACGACCAAAGCAACCAGAACCAGCCCAGAGGCAAATGACTCTGGCTTCCTCGCTTTTCAAGACAATCCCATATGACAAAAAAAGTGCAAAATGCAAAGAAATCATGGCCGCTGTAAACTACATTGCAACGTCTAGCGTAGTTGAAAAGCTCAGATTCAAAAGACTCATTAAGACACTCGATCCAAAATATGAACGTCCAGCTAACAGAACCAAAGCTGTCAGCCTGAACAAATGAACCAGACTGCTCTGGCCATACAGCAGGCTGCACCTCGCGATTGGTGAGTCTTTCTACACTAGTGGGAAAATAATATTTTTTATAATCAGCAATGTTATAACAGCTTACTGGTAAACATAACAATAAAATACTTTACACTTATTACACGCCATTAAAAACGGTGTGTGTGTGTTATGTATTTATCAAAATATATAAAGCATGTATTGCCAGATAACTATTTGGTTAAAGTGGATACTGTTTTGTTAAATTGAACTTGTGATTTCCCCCTTAATGCATGAGAGATTAAAATAGTTTCAATAGAAACCACTGATGAATATAAACAAGAAGGTTTTAATGCAGACATACAGTGTGCTGCAGGGACTACAAGAATCATCATATTGGTGTGATTGTATGCATCAAAGGGTTAAATCGAGTATTTATGAAGTGCTTAGAGGATATTTGAAAATATCGCGATATATATTGTGTATCGCGATATTGCCTAAAAGTATTGCAAAATTATTTTTAGGCTATATCGCCCAGCCCTATCTTGTAGTGTACGGTTTAGCTGTAAAGTGAGAAAGTTTGTGACGCGGCGGCTATGTTGAGATCTGTTGAAGGAACGCCAAGTTCCGGTCACATGACCGGAGCACAGCCAATAGGAACGCTCTCTCTCTCAATGAAATGACCTGTGATTGGTCAAAGTCTCCCATCACAGGCTAGATGTTCTAAAGCCTGAAAACAGAGCCATGAGGAGGAGCAGAAGTCTAGTTATCTCTCAGAACACTTGAATTACAATATGCTGAAAGGTTATTATGGAATTTTTGCCCAATGATGCCAAAAATATACTGCCTACTGCTGCTTTAACATGTGTATGTGAGTGTGTGTATGCATGCCTGTGCACATCCTGTTGCCATTGTAAGTAGAACTGGGCAATGATACTATTATCATAATATTTTTGTTATCAGACAAAAAGGTGTATTATTAATAATACATATTAAAAATAGATAATATAATAATAATACAATCGTATGCAAACATGTTTTTTTATATCCAATATTTCCACAAAGCATCCCTGCTCAGTGTTGTGCAGCGATGCCCATATTGTCCGATACACCCAGATACTTTAAGGCAGTGGTTCTCAACCAGGGGTCCGGGGACCCCTAGGGGTCCTTGAAGGTGTTCCAGGTGGTCCCCAGGAAAAATGAAGAATAGTTTATTTTCACTTTTTTTATTCACTAAAAGTGAGCCCAATGTGATTCATGTGTAGTCATAAGTGTGGCTACTCTGATAATAGGTTTCACTTCCTCCACGGTTATCTTCCTCAACTGTAGTTGACAACTATAGAATTCTGGTACAATGTGTATCAATTTAGGGGTCCTAGGGGTATAAATGGTGAATGGCATATATATATATATATATATATTGCTCAACTCTAGTGCACACACAATAAACACATAGACAGAGGCCCATCGGATCACAAGTGAACAGCTCTAAGTACAGGTGTGAACGCACTCAAGACACATTGAGGACGCATTGAGATCGGATCTTTCAGACCACATTCAGAGGTGGTCTGGGCCACATGTGGCCACATTCTTTTAGTAGTGTGTACGCAAATGTGTCCTGGGCCACATTAAGGACCACCAACTCAACTGACGTCCAGCTGAGATCTGCAGGATCACTGCGCTCCTCAGATGAACAGACAGACAGACGTGAGCGCATGTCAGCCTCGCAGCATGGAAACGTCCTCTGTGCTCTACTGTATCCTGTCGGTACAACTGTATTTTATCTATAAGCCACATATCTATCAGACATTATTATCAAATTGTCGGAGATGTGTCGGTGTTTTTGTTCCGCTGCTTTGCGCGGAGCTGATACCCGACCGCCCGCTCACTCTCATCCTCGGCTCTCTGAGGACACATGTTAATGCCAGATCTGAACAGGGCCATAATCAAACACACACACATGAACCCTCAAAAGACCCAGGCTAGGGCAACTGGCCAATAAAAAGTATCCAGAGGAGAGCGTGTGGAGAAGCTAATCCACTGCTGTCCGTGCCCAGTATGTCTATGTGATCAACCAGTTGGGTGATATCATAATGACCCCTCTCAAGCCTACTTGCCTCTGGGTCTGAGGGACAATCTTTCCAAAGTCACCCTATAACTCTCATCTGGCCTCTCTTATCCATCCAATCACCAACCTGATGGAAGCACATTTAGTTGTAGTGCCATGGTAACTACTCCACCCACCTCTCCAATTGGTTCAGTGGAGCTCCTACCACACAGATGCATCCACTTAGTGTGGGATCGTTCAGTCTGACATGAGTGGGATGAGGGCAGACAAGGAAGGGAAAGAGAACAGCTGAAACTTTAGCCTGCTCTGATATTGTACAGCATGGTTTCTTGTACTGCAGCCTGGTACGCAACACAGGCCATAATGCCATTGCTGGTGGGCCTGCATATGAGTGTAACAGGATTTAATGAGCCTTTTGTTCTCAGGCTAAATTTTACTTTTGGGTTTTGGGCTAAACTAATTTAAAAGCCCCTGCTGCGCAGTAAAAAGTGCAAGTAGAAGTCGGCAGGGGAGACGAGGAGGGCGGAGAGATTTTGACTTATAGCCGAAGCCTTTCACCAGGTTGGGAACTCATCATTTTTATTTCTACATTATAAAATCAGTGATATCTGCGTGCCGTGGCCTCAAGGTTGACCCTATGGATTTTTCCGATAAAAATGCCTGCCCAGAGATCGTTAAGTGCGACAAGAACATCGGTGTATCATATTTATCTATTTGTGCTGTAATGAAATTAAAACATATGAAGGTCTGACAGTGACCCCATGTGTAAGGTCTCAGTGATGAAGCGGCATACTCAGTTCACATTATTGCAGACATGAATGTGTATCTATCATATTTATCTAGGAGTAATAAAGAGTAACTGCATTACATAGCAGGTGATCACTTAGATTCCATTTTCATTTAGTTCCCTCCTGCCTTGCCGACTCACTGACCCAACAATCGATATCTACATCCATGCTAATAAAAATCTGTGCTGGAATGACCTACATCTCTACTGGAATAACAATTTTTCTTGGTTTCTCTCCACCGTATGCTTTCACTCTCCTGCCCTCCCAACGAACACATTCACCCATCCCTCTGCTCTTATTTATCTTTCCATCCCTCTCTTCAGATGTGATATTCATACTCATAATTTTGCCCGGAGGATGGAAAGGTAAATAATGATTCTCCCTGTGCTCTGAAGGGGAATATGGGGATGACATAGCTAAATAAAGCTGTAATTGGTGCTATTAGAGTTGTAATGGAGTGTGAGTCGAGCAGAGAGAAGAGTTTGACAGTTTCCAAGGTCAGGTGTGTTACCAGCTCTGAATCACAGAATGAATTCACTGCTTGCCTGCCCCATTCACCCATTCCTCTGTTTTCAGTCCTTCCATTCCTAAAAATTGTATTTAGCATTGCAAATGAGCCCGGAGTACTGGTGTGGACTGGTCAGGCCTGTGTGGGGAAAAAGAGCAGCCCACGGCAGCTACTTTCTTTCTTTGTTGTTGGTGATGTTTTTCATTGAAAGGGAGTTAGATGAAGTCAGGTTTCAGGAGGAGAGGGAGAGAGGGATGGGGGTAATACCAAGTTTGCTCAGAGGGAAACAAATAAACAGAAATAGGTTGTTATTACCGAGGTCGTGGCGAAAATGAGAGCTAGCGGACGAGTTAAAGAGGTAAAAAGGTAAAAAGGTGAGGAGCAGAGAATTGTGGTCTTCTACAAGTCAGCCCAGGGGCAGCAGTGACCACGCTCTGACTTCTCCTCGTCTCTCTCCTCCCCTCCATCCCTCATACCTTCTGCTCCCCCTGCTCTACTCTTGAGATTCTTCAGTTGCCTCAACTAAATTTAGGCATTTACTGTAGCTGACACTCCAAAACAACTTCCAGTTAGGGGCTGTTTGATATCTTTACCAAGGTCACTTTACATTCACATGATTGGCTGTTGTCCCATTGGCCCCTTGGCCCAACTGCTGCTCCACTTCTTCTCTTTGCTTGAGGAAGTCAAGTCACTTTAAAAATCACATCAAATTACACACTACATTTTGTAAAAACAAATTTGCACCAATTATAAGTGCTCTGACCACTGCTTGGTGGAAAATTTGACCGGTTTCACAGTGGTTGTAATCCGTGTTACGTGCCGTGTCTCTTAAATGAACCAAATCAATATTTTTAAGTACTTTGTAAAATTGTTTTCAGTATAGGCAGCAGCGCATTCAATTTGGTTGTGATTTCTTTCCTGGTTTGCATTTGACGTGTCAGCCTCTAGCAATGTTGTATCACGCTTTATTTGTGTATCACGGCAGTAAAATCCGGAGGCATGTCCAATTCAATCTCAGGGCAAACTAATCTCATCTCTGCACTTAATGCAGTTCTGGGAAAACGCAGAAGCTGGGGGATAACTCTCAATTCCACAAGGTTCCCACATAATGAAAGTCTTGTGCAAATTACTTAACTTTAGATTTCTCTCAGCCACAGCGTCTCTTCCTTATGTTGACAAATCCATTTGAATTTTTTTTTTCCTCATGCCTCATTTTATTAAACTCTCCATTGTTTAAAATAAGATGCGAGGCGTAGCTTTCTCCATGCATCCGTTTGTCTCTTTCGTTCCTCGGCCCAGTGTTGACAGCATGAATGACCAGCATATATAAGGTCAGCGGTGCTTATTACATATTCCTTCTGTGCTCTTAGTTTGTTCAAAGACTGTAGTGAAGATTACATCCAGTGATAAAACATGGGACAAGAACAGAAGGGGATTCTGGGCAAAGAGTGTAGAATGCGTTCTCTAGATTAGGATAGTATTTCCTTGAATTGGTCTAACACATAGACTGTATGTAAAGTTGGACGATGCGTCTCCACTTCCTCCCACTGTACAGAAGTGAAGCCAAAATATCCCAGATACGGGAGCTGCCATCTTGGGAGTTTGACGTCATTTGGAGCCAGAGTTTGCGCAGTAGTGATGGGACGATGGAGCCGCGGTGTCAAGGTCACCCGCCCAAACCAATCACGAGCCGAGGTCAGCCACAGCTGTTAATCATGACGTCTGACCCCCTTTTTATAGCATCAAATAACTAACTAAAACCAAACTTATCAGAAAAATGAACACTTCCACATACATCAGCGTGATAAGAACTAACTAAAATGACAGAAACCATGTTTAGGAAAAATGTATTTGATTTGGCCCATGTCCCATCCGCTAACCACTAACATGGAGGAGGCGGGCTTTATGACCTATACTGCAGCCAGCCACCAGGGGGCGATCCAGATGTTTTGGCATCACTTTAAGGGAGCTGTCATGCCATCCATCTTTATATACAGTCTATGGTCTAACATTCTTAGCTTGACCCTTAACAACCTCCATTTGTTTAGCTCAGCCCCAGGATCTACACACTCGAGGAACCATCTTAATATTTACCCATCAACCAACTACTGTCCAAGCCAACATACTGTGGCGATGGGGGTCATTGACAGCACGGCCCCGACCTGAAATTATTTAGCTTTGCGTACCAAACCATGAATGTTTGCAATGTGAAAATAAATAGTTATATACACTTCCACACAGTGGTCTGCCCAGTTAGCCCCCGTGAGAGCTGTGTTGACAGTGTTTTGGACATATTACAAATATTCCAAAGTTAATATTTCCCTTACAAGGACTTTGCTTGCTTTCAGTTCAGGATTTGTATGTTGCAGGAATTTAGTACAAATAACTGCAACACAGGTCGAAAAAAACTGTCTAAAACAGACCTTCTCTTCAGCCATTCGTAGCCTCAGCAGCATTAGGGATAGCCAAAGCCCGTCTGCCTTACAGATGTTCAGGTAACTCCTGCAGCCTACATTTGGCTATTTAAAATAAATCATGGTTTGAGTTTCTCTCTATTTCTTCCTCCCTCGCTTTTTTCCTTCTCCCCCCACAAAGCTTCCTCCCACACTAACTGATGTGGAGTTAGGTTTCAGAATGGGTCCTGTCAGTCTTAGACAAATACAGCCTTGTGATAACCTTGACACACAGTGCGGACAACCCAGTCAGCTCTCCGCCTCGGCAGCGCGGCTCGGCCTGTGTAAATTTGTTTGGAATTGTCAAAACGCTGGGAATTTTAATGTAACAGCTTCCCTGAATGTCACAGGACTTAGAAAGTGTAGAATTCATTTAAGAACTGTTAACAGGATCCATCTGGCTCTCCTCATGTGGAGCAGTGTGAAGGATCGATTTCCTCCGTCACAGTTTATACAAACGTGCTTCCGTCCTGTATACATTTTACTGCCAGGCAGCCTGGATATTTTGTCCACTGCCATTTGGACTGATATGAAGAATTTGAGATTTTTTTTTTTAACTCTGTACAAACAGACGTACGAAAGCACAGATCTCAGTGAAGTCTATTTGATTATCAGAATATTTTCTTATTTAGACTGTCCTTTCAGTAGCTGGGTGATATACGCTTGTAATAATATGGAATGTGTGCGTTCGTCCCACTGACTTCTTCTCATTCCTGTCTGTCTGAAGGATTCTCTTTGTGTCTCAGTGTGTTTATACATGCTCAAATACGACGTGTCTGTGTGTAACAGTGTGTGTTCTCCGATAGGAATTTATGTTATTTTCTGTTAACGCGGCTCATAATGGAGTATTGAAATCAGAACCCCTCCGGGCCCAGGCAAATGGCGCGCTCCGCCTGCCTCAAATGATTACACCCCTCCGCCCTCAGGGCCAAACCACCCTGCTCTGACGAGGGGAAAGAATGCGATTGATCCACACTCACCCAAAAATAATCAAATCAATTCATCTCGTCCTCTTTCAGCTATGACTCTGTGTCAGTCTTTTGAAGGATTCAGCTGAAAGACTCAAAGAAAAAGGGCCTTAATCTACTGAATGTTAGGTCTTCGTGGGAGGAATTCATCTCTCTACACTTTCACAAACACAATGGAACATTATGTATTAATCCAGGCTACGCTTTAGAGTGATGAGAGTCAGTGCGCTGGCGTCAGAGGTAATATTCAACTCAAATTATAGCGATGTAGTAACAACATTCTGCTCACTGGACTGGGCAGACACAGAGACGCTGAAACAGAAACGCACATAAACATGCCAAACTCACACTAATTCACCAAATGCTAATGCTGTAACATTTATAGCTTTTTGGCTAACCACAAAATCAAGACAAGTGTCCAATCACAGGGACAGGGACAGGGCTCCAGCTGTAAGCTTTATTGATTTGTGTAGAAACACACTGTACAGTGTTCCTTATCTTGACGCTGTTTTCATATGTCTCCTGTATGTGTTAAGTTTCTGTTTCCTCTAATGGGCCCTACTGACCACTGTGAACATTTGGAGCCTTCATCCTCTGTTGATGTATCACTTTGGGGATTTTGATCTTTTTCAGCCTCAGTGGAATGTTTTCTTTAGAAGCATTTTCACAGCTTGCTCAAATATACAGTACCTCTTTTTCCCTCTCATTCTCTTCCCTTGCCTCTTTCCTCCTCTCCTTGCCCCTCACCTTTTTTTCACTCCCCCCCCCCCCCCCCCCACCCCCATCCCCCCCACCCCCCTCTCCTCTCTACTCATCTACCTTCTTTTTGTCCCCTGCTTCTTTTCCACTACTTCATTAGAGTGAAAACAAATGGGCAGTCCAGGTTGTGAAACGGAGAGGGAGGCAAACTCACACAGTCAGCACGAAGCCGGACTAGGGAAATAATGACACTGACTGCTACTGGCCCCTTCAGGGACAGCTGGTGGAGTTACTTATCAAATTAATGGAGGAGATGAGGGAGGGGAAGAGAAAGTAAAATGAGGGGTGGCCTTGTGGAAAAAAACGAATGAGAAAAGGATTTAACGAATGACAGAAAAACCAAGTCAAATAAGATAAAAGGAAACAATAGAATGGGTGCTGGCTATTCCCTTTACAAATGGCCCCTGAAATAGTGTTTTGTGTAAGCAGTTTTGAAGTGTGCTCCCATTACCTGAATTGAGGTGGAGCGGCGTTTGGGGAACAGGTATGAGCGCTGCTGCACCCCCAGATAGAGCAACCAGACAGACCTTGTTAAAAGAACAGACATCCCAATCAATATAGCCGTTCCACCGGTGCATCCAGCTGCCGGGGACCATACACAGATAGGCACGGCGCAGCAATTTTCAGACATAAACAAGGGCCTAATTGTTCAGGGCCTGGAGGTTTGGAGTGAGGAAAACAAAGATGAAGTATGTTGAAGAGTTAGGAGGCATTTTAACTCTCGTTTAGGAAATGAGAGTTCGGTAGTTCGGCAAAACTTTCTTTGATGAGTGTTGTTATTGTGAACGGCAGGGCTTCTTAGTTTAAAGGCTGCTAAAGCGAAGGGGAATTAGGAGACAGATGCTGCATGCACAGCATCGAGTGTAACACAGGCAGGTTCTCTCTGGTTCCCATTTTCCCGGCTTTGGTCAGACTTGAATGTTCAAAGTCGAGAAAGTAGTTTGAAAGAGTCATTTGCTATTTGTGATTTTCAGTGTAATCTTGGAGTCTCATCCCACACAGAAGAGCCGTATTGATTGGCGGTCTTAACTGAAGCCGCCTCCTGATCATCCCTTCATCTTGTTTCTAAAGGGCAGGAGCAAGGGACAGTGAAGGAGAGAGGGTGAAATAAAGTGAGACATCGACAGAGTTCACTGAGTATCTGAAGAGAATCTCACAATTGCCCTTCAACAAAAACCTAGCAGACACACACAGACGTAAACCTGACCTCAGCCGGCCTCACCTGGCTCACATACACACTTGTGTGTTTCTTTGCCTTTTCTCCACCTTGTACTCACTTTATTCTTACCCCTGTTTCTCCCTCCCTTACTCTCCTCTAAGCAAGGACAGCCAAGGTTGTTTGAATTTTGGATGCTGCTCACATCTTTTGTTCATTCAATTAGTTCATTCAAGTTGCCCCCTCTGTCTTGTCTTCCAGCCTTCCCCCCTTTTTTTCTCTCCCTCATCTGGGGCTGTTTACTCATCACAATGGAGGTCAACATAATCTCATGGAGTCATGGACAGACAGTAGACAAGACTCAGTGTGGCCTGGATACTCCGACTTGCCAATCCTGATATGTTTCTGGGGATAAACTAACGTCTGGCTCAATACGGTTTTTCCTTCTCCCAGACATTGAGAGAGACAGCGGGAGGTCACAGTCCATTTTTAGCCTGCAGGCGCAGAGTCTGGCTGTGTCGGTGATGAATTAGCTATTTAATGCTAATGACAATATAGCCCCCTCACTGAATGTTGTGTACAAATTGAATACATCCAGACGAGCTTGGGAATTTTTTTGGGGGGATCGATTAAGCCTCCGACTGATGTCCAGCTTTATAATCTTTTGGACACAGAGTAGCCAATGGATGTATAAGCTTTGAATAAGTTTTGCAGAGGAAAAGTGTGTTGCCAGAAGTAGTGCTCTTATGACCTGTTGCTGGTCAGGGAATATTTGAGAAAATGAACAATTTTCACCCAAGAGCAAAAAAAAATCAGAAAACAAAGATATAGATTTATCATGCTGTCAAGATTTGTGCTTGTTCTGACAGTGAAGAGAACAATAGGCTGAAATCTTTGTATCTTTTATTGACCTTTTAAAGGGTAACTTCAGTATTTTTCAACCCGGACTCTATTTTCCCATGTTTTTTGTGTCCAAGTGCCTAATGGGGACAACACTTTCTGAAATTGGTTATGGAAGAGCGAAGTAACCGGCAGCCACAAAACGAGCTGCGAGGGCAAGTGAGCAGCGTCAGTGTAACGTTCCATTCACTAAAAGTTCATGTTTTTGCCAGTGACAGGCTCAGATTGTTATTAACATCTAACATTGACAGAAAGATGGCGGCGCGTCCGAACGCAGCGGCTTTGCTATCCCCAATCCGATGTTATCTGTTCTTACTTATATCAACATTAAGCTTAGTCGCCAGTGTGGATCATTCGTATAGCTGCTTAGAACAACTGGATATCGGACGTAGCTGTGAATGGCAAATGGTTGGTGATTACAACAACTTCGACAGCATCCCAGAGGATCTGGCCAGGGCACCGGCAGCTAAGTGGGTCACCCTGCCGACTAGAAGGATAAGGAGGCGGCGCCGCGAGAGAAGGCAGGAGCGGGGACGACGTGCCGGAGTACAGGCCAGGCTACGGAGCACTCCGACCAGACCTGCTTTACCAAGCATGTTTCTCGCAAATGTTCGTTCACTTCCTAATAAGATGGACGAATTAAGGCTGTGGCTCAACACACAGAAATCAACGAGGGACTGCTGCGTGTTTGTTATCACGGAGACATGGCTAAC